>NC_056736.1:183023694-183138694 GCF_019279795.1 Protopterus annectens
GCAAATATAGTACAGGACAGTGGATATCATGTACGTTATTGTGAAATCCCATTCCAGGCATTCTGTACAGAAATCGTGTAAATGATCTGTAAGGGTGAATGGATTGTCTTGTAAAATAAACACACTGGGGAAATGTGTGTATTTAATAGGAACACACAAATGAATTGTAGGAATGAGCACAGGGAAAGAGGACAGGTAAGACAACCTAATGTGCAGCAGATGAGAGCATGTAAATTAAAGACAGTTGTAGCAGGAGCACCAGTCACATGTTAATATAGTACAGTATGGAGTGCACAGTGGAAATGTGTACTATGTGACTGTCACACAATGTGAAATAACAAGAGGAATATGTATTTTCTGAGATAAGCATCCTTACCTGAACAATGCAAAGGACATCTATCAGGGATGTTATATACAACTGCATTAGGGAGCATTTTGTGAAATTGTGTGATATCATTTACCCTGTGGACGAGCTCATTCCACAGGGCGGTCCTCTCCTGCAGATCATGGACTGTACGACCAAACAAGGTGTGGTAGTGCTGCACCAGTTGGTTTATTATAAGCTAATTTTCCTGGGGAAATAGACTGGCAAATGGTCTCCAGACATGGTGCTTGAAAGACATAAAGAGGAAAAAAAGGTCTGAGGACCTCATACGGCAAGTATATAATAGTTGTTAATTCACATCTCTGTCTCTCCCCCACCATATCTGCAACAATCACAACTCAATGGATATGTTTACAGCAAACCTACCGTTGGGACATGTATTGTACAACAAATTATGCAATGTGTTTCTAGTCATGTTCCATGTTGAAACACTATCATTGGTGGCCTGTTGCTAGCAATGTCACCTGCATGCCACTGTAAGGGCCACAATGGTTCCATATATGCATGTGTTCTGTTTGCTATGTGACTGCTCCAAATCTGGTGTTATGTGTTAATGGGGATATCTATGCATGCTGTTAGATGTAATCCTGGAATGTGTGGACTATTACTACCCACATATGTTCTATAACTGTGACACAATAGCATGTTTGGGAAGCCAGTTCCCAGCAGAACCACCTCTCCCACCTCATCTGGCCATGTTACCAGGCCACAGCACATCTGGGACCCACCCCTGGACCTCATAGTCTACTAGTCCTGCACTACATTCAGGTGGTCAGGGGTTGGTGTTCGTCCCCCCCCCAAGGAGCACTCACAGACAGGATCCTGTCACCTGAAGTCAGGTCCATGGAGCTCCACAGAGACTTGGGGGATGTGCTACACCACCTTGAGACCATCAGAATGCAATTACAGGGTCCGCATGCTCCTCCTGCTCAGCCCTGAGCTCAGGCACCTTCAGGGCCGTGAAGGTGCAGTTGTGACTGACCATGGTAGGGGACCTTGGTCCCATTGTTTCCATTTAGGGACTCATGGGCTTCCACTTTTCAAACACCACTCCCCATCCAAGGTGTTTACCCACCACATGTGTCATTTACCGCCCCTGTATGCCCCAAATATACCTACTATCCTTCCCCAACATACCAATCTTACCTTCACAAACAAGGACAATGTGTTCCCAACATGGATTTCACACCAGACATAAGTGTACATTTTGTACCTGCTTATTCCTGTATAATCTATGTGTGTATAGATATCTGTAATGTTTTCTCACACATATCGTGCAGCACTGTTATTCAACAATTCAACAGTAGGGGAAATGTATTTATATATATCTATATATATGTGTATATATATATATATATATATATATATATATATATATATATATTTTATACACTGGAAAATATTAGGGCACAACCCAATGCCCAAATAATGGGCAATTTCAACTACCCCTCCATTAACTGGGAAAACTACTCATGTACCAAATCTTTTGCTCAACATTTTCTGGAATTCATAAATTCCATTGCCTTTGATCAACATATCCACACCCCCACCAGGGGTAGCAATATCCTAGACCTAGTCATTACCAACATGGTGACTGGAGTTCCACACCAGAGGTCACTTCCCCATTGGTCAGATCCGACCACAATCTAATCAGCCTAGACATCCACATCCCACCCCCACCCCCATTAGGGAAACCACCGTAAACATTTCTCCAAAGCCAACTTCATGCTTCTTAAGACAGAAGTGGCAAACTTCACGACACCCATGCAGATGGATAATAGAGTTATGGCTGCTGAATCCTACATAAATGTACTTTATAAGCACTTACACGAGTGCATGGATCATGCTATCCCCAACAGAACCAAGATGCTATCCTCCAAAAAAAGGAAGCCAATCTGGTGGTCCCCTGCCATAAAAAACTCTACAACAGAAGAAAGAAATTGTTGCAAAAAAGATAAAAATCCCATGACTGAAAGAAATCCCTGGTTAGCCTAAGTAAGAAGCTGAGATCCTTCATAAAATCCTCCAAAGCTAGTTATGAAAACAAAATAACCACTGATTCTAAAGACAACCACAAAGCATTCTATCGTTATGTCAAGAATCTAAATGGCAACACTCAGATCTGCTCTGAGTTACAGCATAATGGCATAAATATACATAACCAACTGATATTGCCAACATCCTGGCAAATAGGTTCAGTGCTAACTTTACCCCCCCCCACCACCCCCTAAAGGGCCCATCTCTATACCAGAAGAATACAAAGTTCCTGTAATTACAGCTGCACAGGTAAAAAACACACTCTCCAAAGCCAAGAACACAGCCTTCATGGGTCCTGACAACATCCCAGGCTACGTTCTACATGAATTACAGAATGAACTGGCACCCCACCTAAGCACAATGTTCAATCATAGCCTCACATCGGGCTTTGTGCCCACTGAATGGTGCACAGTGACGGTCATCCCACTCCACAAAGAGGGAGCCACCACGGACCCCGAGAACTACCGCCCCATTAGCCTAATGAGCTTGGTCTGCAAGGCCATGGAATGTATCATCATGGAATTTATAAACAAAGACATTGGTAATCTCCAAACTCTGGACCCCACCCAGTTCAGGTTTGTAAAACGCAGATCATGATTCCTAAACCTGACTGACTTCTTTGAAACAGTCACCAAAGCTGTAGACGAGGGTAAGGTCGTTCACACAGCCTATCTAGAGCTCGCCAAGGCTTTTGACACCTTCCCCCACTCTGGAATTATAGATAAACTCACTAAACTAGGTATAAATCCCTATGTCACAAGATGTGTTGCCAACTGGCTCACTGACAGAACCCACACTGTGAAAGTAGCAGACTCCAAATCCGACTTCAGACCAGTAACAAGTGGAGTCCCACAGGGCTTAATCCTGGGTCCTCTCATGTTTGGTATCTACTTTTCTGAAGTACAGGCTAACTCAGAAGGACTTTGGCTAATGAAGTTCACAGATGACTGCAAACAAGGAGCCATAATTGAAACTCATAATGATGTGGACATCATACAAAAGGGCCTCACTGAGACAGATGCCTGGTGTCAAAGCTATGGCCTCAAGCTGAATGCCAAAAAGTGCATTGTCATCCCCTTTGGTAAAAACTCTGTACCCATGAGCTACCACATAGGTGGTAGTCTACTTAGCATGGAAAGTATGATAAGAGACCTTGGGACACAAGCGGACAGTAGACTCTCCTTTGATAATCACATTGCCACAGTAGTCACGGAATCCTTCTACGTAGCACACCTCATCACAAAAGGTTTCTCACCCAGGAAAAAAAAGAGGTCATTGCTCCCTTCTACTCATCATTCATTAGACCCATTATGGAGTACAACGCCCCTTTTGGTATGTACCTCACAAGACATCTACAACAAATGGAAAGACCACAGAAATACCTCAAAAAGAGGATTACCAGCCTCAAACAGATGCCCTATGCAGACCGTCTCAAAAAACTCCAGCTTTACTCTTGCATATCACCTACTCAGAGGCAATCTCTGCCTAACATACAATGCTATGTCAAACCTAGAGCTGTTGGACATGCTCCAATTAAAGAAATCCCAATCCCTCAGAACTACATGCTCTCCTCACCTAAACCTTGTCACCACAATAAACAGAACATATTGGAGGGATAGATTCCTGTCCCAGAGACTTCCCAAACTCTAGAACAAACTACCTGTCTATATCAAACAAAGCTCCTCATTAGCACTCTTCAAGAAAAATCTTGATGATTGGATGGAAAATAGGAAATTCACCCCGGGGATCACCTCTGTGGCTCTGCTCAACAGGGGCACAGGAAAATAATTTTCTTAAGTGGCAAAAGCCAGGGTACCTTTTTGCCTAGGCTTGTATAGGCCCTAGGGCTGATAGCCTAGTAACTACCTATGAACCTATGAACCTATGAAAATACGCATATATTGCACATATGCTTGGTCCAGTTATGCAGATTACAGTTACTATCAGGGCATTTATGCCACTTCTATAGAGTTTAATTTGTGTAATATTATTGAAGAAATGCAGTATTATATAGTTGTTAATCATGATATTTGAACCCACAGCCTCTGACTACAGTCTTATACTTGACTCCTAAATATACCTCTGAACCTTTTAGCACAAGAAATCTGGACAAAGCCTGACATTATGGCAGGGGGCAAAGATGCAACAATAGGGACACCTTTTAAATATGGCTCTTTTAAACTTAGATAAAGTTGCTAGAATAATGGGATTTGTGTTAGCATCCATTTTGTGGAGGATAAGAAGTCTGAAATTCAAATGCATGTCAATATTTAGTGACTTTAATTCTTAGATCATCCCAATGATTGTCAAAAAAATACAACTTTTATGAGGAACAGACCAAAAATATGAGTCAAAAATCTGGACATTCTGCAAAAATCTGTACAGTTGAGAGGTATGCTCTTAAAGTTGATTTGTGCTACAGATTAATGCATGCATACTTGCTTTTACAGTTAGGATATGCATGTTCAATTTGCTACAACTGTATAGAAAACCCAAAAATCTATCGTTAACTTTTAAAGCTATAATAATAGTTCTCTTATGTTGCGTACATGCCACTGCTTCCCTCAGTCTCTCTCTCTCTCTCTCTCTCTCTCTTTGATCAGTATGAGCCTGGCAATTAAACTGCTTTGGAATTAGCTATGGAAAGAAAATAAAAGAACAAAAGAGCATTATGCATACCAGTGAGCATTATGCATACTAGTCCTGCTTATTTTTAGCTTTCTATGTATTGAAAATACTTTCTTATTAGCATACTTAGCTGTGGGACGTCACCAGTTTGAAACTTAGTCAACCACTGGTTGAGCATATCCCTCTTCCACCTTTGTCATTAAAATTGCACCTACACTGTTTACCAGTGAATGGGATGCAGCTTGAACCAAACAACTCCAAGTCTTAGACTTGTACGGGGAGCCAGAATAGCCCCCTGCAGAAACCTTTGCCTGTGGTGCTTTATTAGTAGTTCAATAAGTATCCTGGACTTCTGAACACCCCACCATTTGCCCTAAACTGGTCTCCTTCCCGTCTAACTTCAGACATGAAGAACTAGAGCAATGGCAACTAATGATTTAATTTCCTGCCAAATCCTGTTATTGTGTTTACTGGTAATGCACAAACCCAGTCAACAATGCCAACCATATTTGCAGGCTGTTTAGCAGAGAGCAGCAGTGCCAACTAAGGAGGAAATCAATTTTTTGAAGTTGGAATGTTAACCTGACACTTGACATGAGTTTGAGGAGTGTTTGCTGCTGTAGCTTTGAAATATATTTTGAAAATTGGAAGATAGCTGTTAGATGAGTTACGTTTACAAACATGCACTGTGGGCATAAATGTCATAACCTTACACATTTTTTTGGCTTTATACACTGAAAAAATTAGATTTTTGAAGTGTGGGATTCAAATGTAAGCATTAGGGTCAAAAGATTTTCTTTCACAGCAGTGACTTTCCATCTTTGCCACAGAAAAATTGTTGCTCACACATGGTCATGAATCATTCATAAATACAACTGACAGTTTGAGGTGTTACAAATGTATGTGTGTGACTTGACAAGGTTCAAGTCCAGATAGCAGAATTAAACTTACAGCAATAAAGTAGATGGGATACCTTCAGTCATACATCTGAAAACACAATAAGGATGTCATATTCCTCATACATATAATTCATATCAGCTCCACTATCTAAAGTGTTATGTTTGAGTGAATATAATGGGAAACTGAACAACAGTAAAAATGTCTGGAACATCCTGCATTAGAACCCAGGACCATATGTATGGCAACCCTACACTTATACCTGTTGCCACATGAATATTAAAACAGCACTTGTATATTTTTCAGTTCATTGCTATATATTGAACTGCCATAACACTAAAAATAGGTTGCACACCCTGCAATATAACCCAGGACTATCTGTATTCTAGACCCACACTTACACCTGCTGCCACAGGAGTAATTACATGACAGTTTCATAATTTCTTACACATTCTTAAGTTCTTTGTGTAAACTACCATACAATGCTGCTTAGCATGTTTGCACAATGCCCCACAGAATTTATTGAATGTATCCAGTTTCAGTTATTGACTGTATGCATCCTGTTTGCAGGTGTTTGATGGCTGCAGGTATAGGGGAACCTTGCCAACTGTTGCACAATGTTACTTAGTGGCATTGCATGATGGAAAGAAAAAATGCAACAATGCATCTCTTTTGACCTTTACACTTTTGCAGATACCCTGTCTGCTTCCTGTGTGTGCCACTACTCTGGATTTGCACACTGCTAAGCTCCATGCAAAGGAGATAAGCACAGCTAAACCTGACATTTATTGTGCTTCTCCATTTTCCTTGTTTGCATAAAGCTGTGCACCATACACACACTGGCAAAAAATCAAAAAAGTAAAAGTGGTTGAAATGCGGAAAAGCAATCTATGAAATAAACACTACAAAATGTTTGTTAGTATACATGAAATATTTTTACATAACTCTAGATTTGAACTCTTACTCCAGTGGACCTTCCAAACATCTTTGCAATGCAAACAGTTTGCAGCAGGGAACTGAAATAATTCTACATACAACCAACTGCAACACCATCCACAGTACTAACAAACCATATTATAGTTATTTGTACATGTGTTAATTTCAGATGTAGTGGACTGAGTGATCACACAACCATTTATGACTATTACAAAAGTGCAGCTCTGTCTTATTGTTGCTCATGCTTGTCTTATCTGACTAGTAATCTGAGACATGCAGTCTATAAGGCATTCTATATCATTGTTCTTAAAATTTGTGAGGATGATAAATGGCAATAATATACAGTTAACAAATAAAGGTGAGGTTGGATGTTCATGAACAGAAACTGTGAATTGTGTGCTGCTTACTTACATTTCAAACCTTGATAAAATTGCTTCTACATTTTGTAAGTCTAACCTGACACACCCACTGGACATAGGGAAGTCCTTCCTTCTCCCTGCCAGTAATAATTTACAGCTGCAATCAATTAGCAGAAAACACTGAGGGAGTGTCTGCACTATGTTTACATTAGCTGCATGGAGGCTACACTGAGCCAAGTATTTGGGATTCAGCAATTGTAATTGCTTCACAGCTGATATGCATCTTTACTATGCTCATAACCATGGAACTACACCATAAAAAGACAACCATGTAGCTAGGGAACCTGAAAGTCAGGAGACTTGTTTATGTGGAGAACACAGACAAGGCTATTACTTTGGGATATATCTGCAGAGAAGACTACTGACTTTGAGAAGGTATACTTTCATTTTCAGCTATATATTGCATATGCTGAAATGTCATTAAGAAAAATCTGTTAAGATCTAGCTGTATGTATATATATATATATATATATATATATATATATATATATATATATATATATATATATCTTCATTAGCAAATGCTAAATTTATTTGGCACAAACAAGGATATGTTACTGTTGTTACTTTCCTTGTTTTGCATCCAGCCTTGCTTTGTGTCTGAATATATTATGTTACAACCATACACTTCCTGCTTTTTATATTTCAGTATCTTGACTGTTTTATGTTTAAACTGGACTTTTTTAGTTATGTGATACTTATGTGCATTATCCTGCTGTTGTGTTTTAGGTCACCTATGACTATGGCATCCAGGCATCTCAATCTTTGAAAACCTCTCCTCTGACAATCAGGTAATTGCAGAAATGTTTAATGTGGAGCTATCTCAGGCAAAATGCAAATTTGGCAAAAGATAGTTGCTGATGTGAATACATTAGGCAGCCACAGCAGGAAATATGCTCAGGTGCACCAAGGTCATTGACATGATTTCTTCTGCACGGAGGAGAGCAGCTAAAGTAGCCCATGATCGGATGAGTACTGTGGGGTCTGCTACAGAGCCACCACTAACAGAAAATGAAGAGTTTCTTTCCACTGTAAGGGATCCAGACAATTACCAGGAAAGTGTAAAACAGCATGCCCTTGACGTTGGTGCCACTGTTTCATGAACAAAAAGTATGTCCCAGTAGGAGTTTCCAGATAGGCTTATGTATCTCAATTGTTATATACTCTTGCATAGTAAAATATTGAAAGCAGTGCATTAGTTCCGTTTAACAATAATTTGATTTGTGGGGGGATTGCAGATTGCTACAGTTAACAACACATTCTGATTGATTACACATGGTCTTAGGTTGGATTTGTCATCCAAGTTTGTGTTGAGAGTATAGTTAATGGACATATAAAGGGAAAAAAAGTGTTAACCTCCTGTGTTAATGTTAATTGTGATGATGCTGCCTTAACCTTTACTTAACTTTTTCCCGGACTGTCATCCATGAGAAGCATATCATCACCTGCACATGGTAAGCCAAATATCTTTATTTGTCAGTGGTGATGAGCAGTTCAAAGAAATATATAATTTTATCCATATGTGTGATGTGGATGTCAGGACTGTTGTGTGTATTGCTGTTCTGTCTGTAGTAATGGTACCACTGTTACTTAGCATACATTTAACTATAGTAATGTAGCTATTAATATTTCCCATATCTGTTGCTTATTATCACAGGTGATCCTGACAGTGGAAGTGTAGGATTCTTACTACCTGATATCAGAGTATTGGAAGACTCTGATGATGATGATGATGATGATGATGATGATAGCCAAAGAGAGGTAAGTTGGGGGTGCAGAAGTTGAATTTGACACTGAGGTTGTCATTCTGCCATCCCCTGTAATTCAATCAGGCACAGCCAGTAGACCTACACCAACCCATTCAAGTGAGCCCTCAGATATTGAACAGGTGGAAGGTGAGACACTCAATCAGGGAAGTGTGGTTACTGTGGCTTCAGTGCATGCTGACTCTGGCCATAGCCAAAGTGTAGGCAATGTGAAACACAGGATGGTTGTTAGGGGTGCTCAGAGGAGGCCTGCTGTCCATCTTCCATCTGATCCAGGAGTGTCTTCCTGTGCCACTTGATGTATGTTTATGGCCATCATGGAGGCACAGGCATGTTCCCATAGGTCCTCCAAAAAATGCTTAGTGTTGTAGATGTGGCACAGGTTGGCATGCATGACTGCCTCGACTGTGTTGCCAATTCAATGGATTGGATAAATGACATGCTGGCATGGGTGGTGTCTATGAAGGAACATCTGCTGAAAGCGGGTGGCATACTCATGGACGTAGGTCAGCCACATCATCTGGTGTTAGCTGATGTGGCCATGCCTGATCACACTTCCATAGTGCCACTACTTCCACTGTTATATCAGTGGTTGATGTGTCCACACCCAGATGTGGCAGGCCATGGGATGGTGGTCCTGAGCATCCTTGTGAGGGGGGGGGGTCATCCAGCAGGTATCAGTCATGTTCAGGTAACAGCAGTGCATCTGACCATGGGCGTGGCTGACCCAGTTCTCATGATCTGGTACAACAACGATGTACTACCACCTCTACCATGCACAGCTCACACCTGTCTGACACACCATGATTTAGAGCTAGCATAGAGCTTGGCTGTGTTCATGCAGACACTGACACACTAATTTAACCTGGAGGACCCATACAGGCACATGCATAACAGTTATATGGTTCAGCTGTGAAGCTTAAAGCTCATTTTGTCTCACTGATGTGACATATTTTGGTCTTAGAAAGTTAGACAGTTGATAGAATCAAATTTTTTTTGCATCAGTGTTGTTAATGATCTTCTGAAGGTTGTGAAACTGAAATGTGTCTCATTACTTTATAACTTCTCTCTTTAATGATTTTCCAGTACAAAAGTATGGTGCTAAACTGAGGACATTCAGTGACCATCAGTACTTTTGAGAGGTATAATTGTGTGAATCTTTGATGCCTGTGGACTACTACTTAGTAATGGGCACACATAAGTCAAATAAGTCTCTGCTGTTACATGTTAAAGTCATTTCTGCATAAATCACCCATCTGTTACTTGCTTACATTACTAAGTAACAACATGCAGGGATATGCCATCCATCCATATTATTAAACAATACACTCCAGGTTCAACACTTACCTTATAAATCCAGCAGTTGCAATAGCTTTAGTTCAGAGCTGACACTGTCTGATGCTAGGAGTACACAGCCATTAAATGGGGAGGTAAAGATTGTGAGCATTGCCTGGCATTAATGTTACTATATGTACGTGCATAGGAAAAAGAGTTTAGCCCCTTAGATGGTGAGTGCATGTGCTATGCATTGCCACTTAGCCAATGTGAGGGCATATTGAGCATGCATATGTCTCCTACACCCACATCAGCTGCCAGTTTCCCCTCTAACTTCTCACCTGCATATGGCTGTGGTGACCTTGCCATTGGTGGTGGGATATTTGCCCCTTCCCCTTGTTGATCCTGCTGAAGCTGTTTTCTCAGGATGATGTTGTGCAGCATGGCACATACAGTGAAAATTTCAGTGCATGTACACGGATTGTATTGCAGGGGTCCACCAGATGTATATAGGCACTGGAACCACAACTTCAGCAAGCTGAAACACATGCTCTGTGATATTTATGGTTTGAGTATGTGCCTCATTATGGCGTTCTTCAGCATATGTGTGTGTGTGTGTGTGTGTGTGTGTGTGTGTGTGTGTGTGTGTGTGTGTGTGTGTGTGTGTGTGCGCATTTCTGATGAGCAGGATCAGCCATGGTTCCAGTGGATAACCTGCATTCCTTAGTAAATGACCCTGTGGGATATCCCCCCTAGTGAACATCTGATTCAGCTGGGATGTGTGTCAGATATATAAGTCATGGGAACTGCCTGGGTTACCAGCCCACATGTTCAAGATGATTCCCTTGCCATTACACACTTGACAGTTAATAGAGTAGGAGCCTTTTCTATTTATGTACAGCCTTCCCTGTTCCCCTGGTGGTGCCTTAATTTTTATATGTGTGCAATCTATGGCACCCAATACTTTAGGGCAATCTGCTACAGGGTCGAACTTCTGCATATTTGTGGCCCTGTCCTCAGGTGTATGGGGAAAATATATGTAGCCCTTGGCATTTTGTAGCTTACTATACAGGAACTGAGGGAGGATCCTGGATGATACTGCCTGGGACACCCTCAGCATGTCCCCTACTGGTCTCTGAAAGGTTCCTGTAGCTAACTAAAATTCTAAGTGCTATACATACCTTTGTCTCCACTGGTATGGGTTCCCCTCAGTTTGCCCTGTCTCTGAGTTGAGGATAACAGAGGTTGCTGAGATCCTGTAGTGTGTCTCTATCCACCATGTAGCACTCTACAATTTCCACATCATGCAGATTGTGTTAAGTTAAACAGGGCCTGTAAACTATTTTTTTCTTGGTCATTGTCGATTAGCAGCAGCAGCGTAGTCTTCAGCCTGTTGCACATACACATGAATTAAAGCAGCAGCAGCCCTTAGCATTCTTTCTGTGTAGACTCCTTCCTATGACTGTATTCCAATAGGTATTGGAATTCACAAGGCAAACCAGCACTGAGTCTACACTGTTGCTTTATAGTTTGTTGAATAGCTCCTCCATCTTGGATTGGTTGATTAGTATGCAATTCAGCTGCTTATGCTGTAATTAGAATGCCATGGTGTTTACCTTGTTTGTGTGGCTCTACACACCTTGTACAGCCACTTACTGAATCCAAAACAGTGCACTACCATATAGGCTTTATGGAATCTGGACAATGGTTTATATAAAGTAGGTATTAAATATTAATGTACATTTGTAAGTTTTACTAATTATTGGTAAGGCCGCGGTGATGGTGCTGCGGTAGCGTTGTCACCTCACAGTAAGATGCTGTCCGGTACGATTCTCAGCTAGAGCGTCTTCTGTGTGGAGACATGCGTGAATGGGCGTACCTTTGTTGAAGGTTGTGCGTCAGGGCTGGTAACTCGGCACGTAAAAATCAACTACCAATCATTAGCAGACCGGAGTTCCGCTGTGGCGACCCCTAACTGGGAAAAGCCGAAAGACACAACAACTAAACATTGGTAAGGAAAATATATGAATTCTGTTTGATATTCAGAAGTATTTCTTTGTATCATGCGAGTGATTCTTCATGTATTTAAGCCCATCGACTTGTCAATTTACTTAGGTCTGATGAAGTCCTAGCATTGTGTATAGTAAAAAAGTGTTAAGACTCTTCTTAATGCGCATTTAAAAATGAAGTGATTTTTATTAGGGATTGTTTCTTCTCCTCATTTTTCTGTTGGTTGCTGCCCACACATTGTACTGACTGTTTTTTTTATTTTTTGTGGTATTACAGGTACAATACGCAGGTCCTATTTTGATTTGTTGATTAATAAATAATACAGTGAAACAGGAAACATTATGTGAACTCCAAGAGATGTATATTGCCACTAGATACTTTGGAGCTACTGAGCATGACAAGACACACTAATCAATGTTGGCCCATTGGTATTTAAAGCTATACACCTCAGACCTACCAATGTCATTATTCTTTCGAAAATAATCATTATTCTTTCGAAAATAAAATATATTTAACAGAAGACAACAAGCAGTTATAAACATTCCAAAGTGAGAAACATAGTTATTTTCTTAAAACTACATACCAATCCACGTATCTGCTTGTCCATGTTCTAAACCTCTTCTCTCCGGCAGTGTCACATTGCCATCATGATATGTAAGATACACCAGGCTCTTTTATCCCACAAAAGAGTTTCCAAAGTGTCCCAGGGAATTTCTAGGTGTTCCCAGACCAGCTGAGAGACACAATCTATGAAGCATGTCCTAGTTATGTGCCAGGTTTTCAAATAAGTATTGTGCCTGATACACTGCTCATAGGGTCTATATTATATATTCAAACTTTCTAAACTTCGAATCCCATATGTTCGACAACATATGATAGAAGTTTAAAAGTTCGAATATATAATAAAAAAAAATAAACAAACTTACCTTAATGGGGCAGGCAGGGGGGCAAGCCCCACCCTGCACCCTTTACACCTCCCTACTTAAATATACCAACTCCGAGCTTGCACTTCAGTGCAGAAAAGGGAATTATCCCATTCTGCACTGAACAGCGCCATTATGTTTAACCTTCAAACTCTTGAAATATCGATCAGATGGTGTCGATCATATGACATTCGACATGTCAAGCATTCAGAGTTCTAATAGGAACCCTGCTCATAGATGGTGATCCTGGAAATCTACTTTATACACGCAAATCAACATGCTTCTACCACTACAAAAGAAATAGCTGAACTCCAAGACCCTTTCAGATTGCCAAATTTCTCACTATGTAATGGAAAATAAATCCTAGAAACCTGCGGAGAAACTTATTTTTTATCACTTGTGTACATAACCATATTCTATTGGTCACAGCCACAAAGATTGACTGACAGATTGAGACCTTTACGCAAGTACTCAACTCCCCCTCATTAGCATGATCTGTTACAATATCTACAGTAGTGATGCTGCTGCAACCATCTACTGGTCTGTCTCCTGATCCCATCTATCTTCTTTATTGTGCAAAGTCCCACAAACAATGCAAAAGAGACACTGCAAATAAACAATACAATATGAACTAGTAAACATGTAAAATTTTGTGAGAGTCTCATTCTTCAACAAAGATTCAAGTAATACTTAATATGCAATATGTGCATATCTAAGTAGTACGCACTGGTATAAATTTGTTGTCAAGACTTCTACATATTTTCTGCTTAAAGCATGCAGGAAAACTGAAACATATGTAACCATGCAAGGCACCATTCATGAACAAGAATGTATAAAAACATAATATTTTATCTTTGTGTACTGTGCCACTGAGTATCATGGTATTATAACTATATATAGGAATACATCCACTGATCATATCTGCTTCAGTATTAAGCACTATACCTCTTAACTTTTCTGCTTAAGAATTCTGGAAAAAAAATAATGAGGGCAAAATGGCCCCACAAAACATGGCAGCTTTTTGATTAACAATTATTTCTTTCTTAACAGCTTACCACCATAGGTAACATTTTAAGATTTTTCTGCATGATTGTTTAGAAGGGGGTTCTAAGGATGAACTTTACTAATCTGATTTTGTAAAAGCTTCTTATATGGCTGTTTAAAATGGAAATTATCAAAAAATCAGAAGGTCTTAAATGCTGCAAATTGAGAGCCTACCTATCCACACCAAGACATGTGTAATAAGTTTGCAATAAACAGGCCTACACACAACACTCACTTGAAAAAAAATTAAAATATTTTTATACACGTGACTTTTAAAATGTTGATGTGCTTTTTTTAATTTACACAAAGGTGATACAGCTGTTGCATATTATGGCTAGATCATGCATATTTTTCAATCCCTTTTTATTTCATAGGTTCATAGGTGCCTAGGATATTACTAGGCTAATGACCACAATGGCCTTTTTAAGCCTAGCCATGCATCCCAAATCTCTGACAAGTTCTGATACCCTTGATAACTGTAAGCAGGGGTTTGGGAGACGAAACATTTACACGCAGGGGCCTGGGAGATGGACCATTTACAGGTTGCTTGTGCCCATTAGAGACATAGGTGCCAATCCAAGGATGAACTTCCTGTTCCCCATCCAACTGCCTAAGTTTCACTTGAATTGGGTTAGGGAGGAACTCTGCTTCACATGGATAGGGAGCCTGTTCCATAGATGGGGTAGTCTCTGGGATACATATTCATACCAGTCTCTCTAGCGGGTCCTAATGATATCACAGGAAAGGATTAAGTCTTTAGAATAGGTAATTCTGGTGCTGTTTGATTTTTGGATATGCAAAAGATCCATCAGAGTGGGGTCTGACAATGCCCTGTATGTCAGGCATAGATCTCCCTGTAAAAGCCTGTAGGAAACATAACACAGTGATAGGACCTTGAGGCGATATGCACAGACCATTTTTCTTATATCCTGTATTCTTTTATTGAGGAAACTCTGTGAATGTTCCAGTTGTTGGATATGCCTGGTTAGGTACATACCAAAGGGGGCATTGTACTCAATGACAAGTCTGATGAATCCAGTATACAGTGGAACAAGGACTTCCTTGAACTTAGATGTCATACCTGTGTTTATAAGTTGCACAACATAGAGTGATTTCCTCACTACTGTAGACATGTGATGGTCAAAGGCTAGATTACTATGTGTGTCCCTAAGTCCCTGACTACTGGGTCATCTCTATGGGGTGTGTTGTCAATATGATAGTTACCAGGGGTTGATGATTTCCAAAAGGACACTATTATACATTTCTTGGCATTTAGTTTTAGTCCATGGCTCTAACACCAGTTGTTTGTCTGTGTCAGTCCATCCTGGAGAACATTTGTGTCAGTGTGGGGTTCAATGACAGCTCCAAATTTACAGTCATCTGCAAATTTAGTCAGCCAGAGACAACTGATATTGGCCTTGACTTCAGAGAAGTAAATGCCAAAATGGAGTGGTCCAAGGACTGATTCCTGAGGGACTCCACTTGCGACTGGCCTCTTTATAGAGATAGACTCCCCAATTCTAACTTCTTGGGTCCTGTCTGGGAGTCAGGTGGCTATCCACCGGGTGACATACAGGTTTGTACCTAACCTCTTGAGTTTGTCAGCAATGCCCTAGTGGGGAATTGTGTCAAATGTCTTGGCCAGATCAATGTAGACAGTGTGAACCATTTTTCCCTTATCCACTGCTTTGGTTACCTTCTCAAAGAAGTCCACTAGGTTTAGGTTTTGTAGGCATGATCTGCCCTGGACAAAACCAAACTGGGTTGGGTCCAGTGTCTGGATTTGTACTATACCTCTAGTTACCATTTCCATGATAGTTCTTTCCATAGTTTTACATATAAGACTAGTGACACTTATGGGTCTGTAGTATCCAGGGTCTGTAGATGGCCCACCTTTGTGCAGAGGGATGACTGTTGCTGTTCTCCATTATATGGCATGATGTCTCTTTGGAAGCTACAGTTAAATAGTAATTCCACAGACTATTTAGAAAGCATCCTGGGATATTGTCCGGTTGCATCGATGCAGCGTTCTTGGTCTTAGAGAGAGAGCATTAAGGGTTTGTTCCCTAATGATAGTAGGGGATATTATATTTGATGGCATTTCCTGAGGGAAAGTTGAGGGGGAGCGAGGGGCAAAGTTTGAGCTGAGTTTATAAGCCAGGAGGTTTGTTGCATCTTCTGGCTCAGTATAGGTGGCTTCATTTACAATGAGCTCTGCATGCAATTGTATATTGCCTTTGAGGTTGCAGACACTGCTAAAGAATGCTTTGTGCTTGTCCTTGGCCTGGGAGGCTAAACTTACCTCAAAACCAAGAGTACAAACACCCCCTCCAGTTGATTGCAATATGAAGAAAACCTCTACCCATTTAAGAAAACAGACAACAGTACTCAGTACTTTACTCAAGCGACACAGCAAAATAAGCAAAATTATCTTCCAAGAAACATCTCCTTAACTTTTAACTTGTATACTTATTTTTTATAAAGATAATATCAAGCTTAGTGTATAATATTATAAAATATTTAAGCTACTCAGTAAGTTTTGCTGCATTAATACTCAAAACATTTTCAAAATTATAAAAACATATAGAAAGCTAGAAAAGCGTATAGAAATTAATATTGTAAATTTTGCTGCACCTTGTTCAGCTTAAGTACTGACAGCCTTAGGACACGCTTAAGGGCAAGCAAACTAAATGAGAACTGATTATTGCAAAAGTTATAACATTTATGATGGGATCCACAGAAATGTACTGCACTCCTGTGTAACGCTTGTACAATAAGACAGCACTATGTGGTAGTATAGACAATAATTGCAAAGCCAAGGTGAAACAGACAGTGTTTTGGTGTATGTAAGCAAGCAGCACAATACATAAGCAAGACAACAGATCTGTTCAGTGAAATACAGTGTAAATACAGACAATTGCAAGATAGAAGCCTCAAAAGAGTTGTCCACCACTTTACATGAATCTTGCAAGTCCTGAAACTATCAATAAAGCATTTTGAGATAGATAAGATTGTATTGAAGCTATGGTGAACATGTTAGTAGGATGGCACAATGAGGAGCATAAAGCCATACAATCATATGCTACGGGCTACTGCAATATTACTGTATCAGAATACCTACTAGAGGCTTGGATGTGAAGGAATGTAGGAAGTTTGGGAATGCAGTTAGCAGGGGAACATGTAGAAGGGTGACATACAGGGGTATGCAGGATGGGGCAAGGCATGCCATCAGTGTTTTTGTTAGAATAGGAAAAACTTATTTTCTTTATTTAGAAAAAAAAAAGTAGAGGGGAATGGATAAAAGGAAAAGAAGTGAAGAAACGTGGGGAGGCAGTTGTGCAGGGGCAGATAGATACACATAAAAAACAAAGGCAAACAGGGATGAATGAGTATAGACTAGGATTCGGAGCCATTGTATTAACTGAAGCAAAAAGAGGCAATACAACTGATAATGAGATGATCAGACAATGCGAGATGTGGTATGTGACAAAAGAAGGTTGGTCACAGCAGCTAAGGAATAGGGTGGTGTACATACATCAGCTTAACTACAGTCACTCTGGGCCAGATTAGCAGTACTGTGAACTGCCACCAGATGATGGATCAGGGTAGCTGGCAGTATGGGGTATGCCCCAACAAATCTGCCATCCACTTCAGGATATTGTCTAATATGTTCATATATCTGTTTACTGTTATGTCCATTGTAGCCTCTAGTATCTGGTTGGGCTTTAACTGGGCAATATGAACTACCTGTAATTGATGGGTCAGGATGCCTTAGAAGTCTGACACTCCCAGCCTCATCATCCTCACTTACCTCAGCTGCAGCATCATCAGCAGAGTTGGGCCATGACTGAGCTGCCTTCCAAGTATAGCTGTCATCCAGAGCAGCTGTGAAGAGACACAATGGAAAGCTTCCACAAGTGAAGCTATACTGCCAATGAGCTGGATATGTTTAAAGCACAGGTCAGCATGTGTCAGTAGAGCTAACCCTGTCTGACTGCTAGAGCCTTCTGCTTCCTGCAATATTGAAAAGAGTTCATGTCACATTCTGCTCATGAAGAAAGGGAAATTATTAAATAAGAGCATTATGACAGCTGCAAAATAAGATGCTATGACAACAATGACAGCTTGCAGTTCTTCACTTATGTTCTATTAGCACAGAAGGCAGATATATGTTCTCTGTGCATTAATTAACATGCCTACAAAGAAATATAGGCATGGTGCTTACAGAGACATATCAGATAGTGTGCTAAAACCCTAATATGGGTTAGTCTAACTTTACCACATAACAAATCCCTGCAAAATCAACTTTAAATGTAACCGGTAAGTTACACTACATGCCAAAAATACCTAAACCTTACAGAGAAGAATCAATTAGTATCCTCCCCCACACACATATGCAGACACACACACACACACACACACACACACACACACACACACACACACACACACACACACACACACACACACACCTGCTGATATGCTGATTGAGCCCTGCTCATAACAAGAATAGTTCTTAATATGTAACAGGAAAAAAATTTATATCACAGTGCCATATAACTACCATACTGTATGGGGCATTGTTACCACAGTCTATTCTCAGCCTTAAGCTGTGAGTGGGAATTCTGAACAGAAGATTGCAAAGCTTGTAGCCATGAAGGTTTCCAACCTGTATACATGTGTAGGTCTCCTCATGTGTGCAAGAACATAAAATATCAGAGGTAAGCCTCCATACCAAGCTGCACTTCTTGCCTTAGATGCATGGTTGTGAAATAACTGTTTCATATATCTCATGTCACATAGCCTTATTTTCCTACATACTGCTCAAACAGATATAAAGATAATGCACCTCTGTTTTCTATGTTAATCCTAATCTGGAGAACTATACATCAGTGTTTGGGCAAGTGAACATATTTTCATAACTTTTAGAAAGTGTGAAATAGATACACAATGCTACATAAGTATGTAACAAGCTGCATTTGTCTGCTTAACTAGCGATATCCACTTTTATGCAGTATGCAGTTTATGAAAGCCAACTAAGAACAAAATGTGTACCTGCATGAGTCATGTGTTCATATACTATACTGGCAACTAGGTAGACCATGATATTAGGACAACCTGTCCCTGTCCATGCCTACCTATTCTAGTGAAGATAGCATACTTCTTCTGTGGTATATGATGGACTGTGGTTTTGGCTATATAACTGATATTCCTATACATGTTTATCCTTCCCAACATTATACTGTATGTGTTAACTGTGTTTCCTCAGGTATTCTCAAGTGTTGGGACCAGAAAGGATTGCATTCATATCTACATATATGAAGGTTCTGTCAAAGAGGGTATTCCCTGCAAGGAATCCATGTGTGCCAATGTGTGGCAGGGGCATCAGCTGTATGTCTATTACATATCCTGTTGCTATCTCTTTGCTTATATAAGCCAGTTGTGACATAACAACCAAGAATATCAATGCTGTGGGCAGCCAGAAAGACACACTGCAGCAATGGCATAATTGTGGCACCATCATGCTACACCATGCCAAAGCAAAGGCACATTCAACATCATCTGATAGGCTGACCTTGAGGTGAGTGGATACACTGAAGCAACAGAATAAGAGAAGAAGAGGAGTTTCTGCTATCCCTGCAGGGAGAAAATGGTAATACGATCATCCATGGCAATGCAAGCACTAGCATTATAATAGGCACCTGGTGGCATCTCAGTGAATGATGCATCAAATTAGCAACACAGCAGATTTGTCTACAGCACCAAAGCAAACATAAACAATAAGCTGACCTCTGCATACACTGCCTATGTTTTGTCATAGGAATATTAGGTATCCAGGTAGGTCAGGATAGCAGGCAGGGTAGGTTGGAACTTATATTGTGCGTCTTGCATGGTGACCTTTTGCATGCACGTTGCACGGCCATAATGATATTAGAGGTATTTGTGCTCACAGTGGGGTGTCATCTGTTGTGTATGCATAGGGCAGTCCAACGTTATGCTGATAGCTGTAGAGGATGGCTCATACAGATACCATAGATCTCAATTGTCTGGCATTTTTCAGTACTTCCTTGATTTCGTTGCATATTTTTTGCCCTGTCCACTATGATATTTGTGATTTGTTGGTAAGGTGGGGAAGATTCTAGTTAGTCAATAATGTTAGCCATTAATTTCATACTTTATGTTGGTCTGAACATGCAGGTTGAATACATTTTTTTCCTATTAACTTTTTAAAGACAATTAAATTGATATTTAAAAACTGCCCATGCTTTTGGCCCTTTACCTTCTCCCTTCTCCCCCCTCACCATTATCACTGGCTTTGTATAGAAATATTGAGCAAATAATTCGAGAGGTATAGTTGGCACCCATGTAGTGGCTGACATTGATATTGACACCCAAACATCTGAGTTATACACAGAATAGGCAACACTTTAATGCCTTTGTCTGTAGACATCAATGAGTCATTGAATCCTTAGTCTTCTCTTCACATGACAATGACTGTAATCATCCCCACCCTCCTTCTGCGTGGTGTATGTGGAGACCAGCATAGTGGCATTTCTGAAGGCAAAGTGAAACAGCGGGAAATAAGACTGGACAAAAATGACTAATATAAACTGCTCAAAAACATTAATGGGGAGGTCATGAATACTCTTGCATATGAGTATTTGCATGGACATTGTTTAATATGTTAACTTCTTCAGAATATATATTCTTATTCAAGCACTCACAGACACAGGCACATACACAATCACATATAAGTATATACATACACAGACACACACACACACACACACACACACACACACACACACACACACGCACACACACACACACATGCTCACATACTTCTTACATTATGGCTTCATAGATATTTAACTCGCAAAAAAAGAAAAAAAATTTAGAGATTATTATTAAGCACTTCTGATTCTGTTTAATTTGTCCAAATTTTGGAATCTTGAAGTACCATTTAAAACACATATGAAAAAAGAAAGCGTGCAGAGCATGTTATTAGATTTGCTGACTGTTTAATGCATATGACCGATAAGAGCCTTGGCAGCAGTATCACTTTTCACATAATTTGCTGAGTGTAAAATTGCACTGAACAAAACTCATATCAGTGACTTGATAGTGGCTTGATTGTCTGTGAACTAAATAATCAAAGTTCCAACTGTTTTGTTATTAAATCCTGGGTAACACAATTAATGAAATATGTGTTTACGGTGTCAAGATTAAAATAAAACAAACACAACATAACTCTTTATAACAGTAATAATATGCTCTTAGGACTTAATCATGTGCATGTGATACAGCCTTATCAGTTGCTTACAATGATACAGTTCTCCACCAAATACTGAACAGCTAAAACCTTATTATAATTCTAAATCAAGTCTTATTGCTTAAAACCTATTTCATTAAAAATGCAATAGAACTTTATGAGCAAAGCTAAATATATAAATGCTATTACATGATGAGAAGAAACTGACATAGTGGAAATACACTTTTCCTGTCATTTACTCTTTTAACAAAGTTAATTTACCACAAATATTGAAGTGCACCTCAAGACCTCTTAGAATTTTAAAACTTTAAAAAAAGCCATCTATTCACACAGTCCTTGAAAACCGTTCTTCTGCAACATATTGTAAATCTTTTTGAAGAAACAGACACGTCTTCAAATCCTTCTACTAAATTTGGAAAGTGCACGATTAAACAGCAATGGAGCAGCAGAAAATTGGAATCCCTGAAGTGGAATCTGACTGCTGAAAACTGCAGGCTATGCTGAAGGCAAGGACATCTCACTTTTTAAAGCAAATGGTGTTCTTGCCTGCCTTTGAAAGCTGATGGGATAAGTAATAATTATACTAAATAAAGACCATTCAAGGAATGGCACATATGTATACACACACAGGCACATGCCCACACTCAGACACACACACACACATACATATATACATACAGAAGCACATGTACGTACAGAAACACATACAGATATACATAGATATTGATGTGTGTGTGTGTGTGTGTGTGTGTGTGTGTGTGTGTGTGTGTGTGTGTGTGTGTGTGTGTGTGTGTGCATGTGTGCGCGTGCATGCATGTGTTATAAGCATGTATGTTTTATACATATGTATGAATGCATTTGTACTCATAAGTATTTTTTTTCTTTTCTGTTGATTATAGAAAGGCAGTATGTGTGTGCTGCAACTCTGCAATGACAAAATGATGGAATTATTTTAAGAAGTAAAATGATGTTCTTGAACTGTAATTTTTCATGTTCTTGAGAATTGTAAGGGTCATTGTTACATATGGCAGTAAGGCACATAATTACTTAAGTGCAACAGCCCCATTATATCTTCCTTTATGCTGCAATGCTACTTTTTTGAGATTTATACAACAAAAGATGATTGGCTCCTAAACATAAATGATAAAATTCAAACACAGTGATTTAAAATTAAACACAGCAAATTTTAAAAATGTTGATTCATGAAAAAATAACTTTTCCAAAATGTTATCTTAATGTTTTGTGCACTCAGACTTATTTGGCACATCATAAACGTTACATATGCAGTATTTCTTATAGCATTCTTGGTTGACATTTTATAAAAGTACTTTTGGTTACAAAGGTATGGATAGGATTTACATATGTAAAAACTAATGCAGAGATGCAGTGCAACATAAAATGCACTAAAAGAAAAATATGATCCACAAAAAGCCAAAACTTAATACACCACCAGACCTTGGTGTGCAGAACATAATGAAAAGCATCCCATTCTTCTGAATAACACAGCAAATGCAATTAATAGAAAACTATATCTGATACTTAAAATAGCATAAATAGTAAAACAAAATTGTTAGATTCCTACTAGTACCAGTTGTACCACTCCCAGAAATCCATTATGGGTGACAATGCTGCCAGCACTATGGTAGGAATCAAAAATATGCAAACAAAACCCAAGCACACACACAGCAGACAATGGCCAATACTGTACAACATGTAGTTGGCAAGATTACTTTACAAAACATGGTCACAGACATATTTACATCTAACTGTATGCAGATGACTGATTAAATACAAGTTGCCAGTGGAAGAAAATTAAGATAAGGTATTCTAAACGACAGTGCATTTTGTGATGGAGCACAGCTGCTCTGTATTTGCTCCACTTAACAACTGTAAACTAACCCCCCCCCCCCCGCCACCAAAAAAAAAAAAAAAAAAAAAAAAAAAAATTAAGCCAGGAAGGCTATGTAGTATATGTGATATTGATATAATTTATGGTGTAGAAACTCATAATGCGATGTAGATTATATCTGCTATTCATGAATGGCTAATATACATGACTCAGCTGTAACATTTGTAATATGTACAAATGGAAGTTCAGTCATACAACACATTAGAAATGCACACAAACACACATACACACACACAGACAAAACAATCATTCAGCCACCTTTACATTTTTGAAAATGTAAGTTTATGTACAACAGTACATAAAACTGCACTTTCTTGCTGAGGATAAAGCAGAAATGGAAAAAAAGTCCATCTATTGACCAGGTTTCAAAGTTTAGTTTACAAATTGGTTCTAAAGATCACTTTACAATCATGGTGTCTCTTTATACAAGATTTTTTAAAGCACAAAACAATACTTAGACACTTTATTTTTGTGACTTTACGAACTAATTTCCACTAAATAGACAAGGTAGCACCATTGATATTGCACATAGAGTAGCACACCTATTCATCCTTCTCATCTAAGAATAGGGTAACACTTATTTTGATCTTTCAGTGCTATGGACAGTTTTACTCAAACACAACACACACACACATGAACGCGCGCACACACACACACACACACACACACACACACACACACACACACACACACACACACACACACACACAAAACTTCATTGACACTCCTCTGAAGACCCTCTCTAACCTGGATGACTCAAATCTGGAATGTTCCCCTAACAGATTAGCGAGCTTGAGATTCATCTTCCTGCAGAGTCCCATATCCTTCTTGGCTTACCCCTGTTTTAGAATTAAGAACACCATGCTTTGTATGCTCAGTGGCTACAACTGCACCAAATGACTTGCCCCAACTAAGACCTATCACGTCAAGCTCCAGTGGAAGAACTGTATGTTTGAGAAAGACCATCCATTAAGGTGTCATTGGCTCATAAAATGTTTAATTCTAAGGATTTAGAGCTGGAGAGCCATTGCTCAATGAAACACTTTTGAATAAAAAGAGGCATAGTTAGGGTGTGACACAACATGTTTTGGGGGTATGTTCTCTGGATGCCAATCTGTCAGTTGTACAGTACCATAATTCATTTGTCAACCAGTCTTTCTGAATGCCAATATGAAAATGAAGGCCAGTACTACTTTCAGGACTGAAGCACTTGCTCCAATGCTTCATGCATTTAGTCCTGAAGTAGACATTTTTAGCTCCTCACTTTGAGTTGAGCACAAACTGGTCAAGTTCTTTGAGACTGTCATGAGCACAAACTGGTGTAAAACTTCCTCCTTAAGTGAGGAACAAAAGATATATTTTTTTGTTTTGTTTTAGAGTTCAGGGTGCCAGATTGGGAACTGGCACTGAGCACTTGAGAGTTACTGCCCTTCAGTCTGCAAAGCCATTGAAGACAGCAAGTATAAACTATCTTCCCTACTACTTGTTCTACTTATGGGTGGTACGAGACCACCTGATCATAAGAAATTCAACTTATATTGCTGAATAGTTTTCAGGACTGCTCAGCTTTATGCTGATGTAACATAGAAGATTTTTCCACGTTTCTACCACCTGAAACAGCACTGCACTGAGGCCTGTTATATGTACCTACAACTGATTAACAAATGAGGTAGCTAATGTTATACGTTTTTAAACCAGCAGACATTTCAGTTTCTTAAAATCTTTTTCAGATTCATTCACCTCTGAACTTTCAATGGAGGCTTTCCCTTGGTTGTCAGTCAGAGGACGAGAGACAGAAACAAGTTTAGAAATGAATGTGGAATAGCAGTCCACCAGGCCTAAAAAAAGTTAAACTGCTTTTTGGTGGTTGATGTGAGAGAATACTGAACTGCTTCAACTTTTTGATTGATGGTCACACTACATCTCAGCCTATTAAATAGTTACTGCCATATCTATCTTGCATTCTTTTGGGTGAACAGTTAGCATAACCTTAATATAGGGAAGCCAGGCTAGCCTGAACTTCAGAGAGATGACTTTCTGTGTCCTCAGAAAATATCACAGCATAATGGTAGGCTGCAGTATAGCAAGTGTGCTGCTCCTCGAACTTTATTTGCCTTGGTAATATTACAGGTGCTCCTTGGAGATAAAAAGGCAGGGTCTTCAGTGAAACAGTCAATCTAGTATAGACTGCCATATTTTTCTTAACTTCTGTTGCTAGTGAAATGTATCAGTAGCCATTTGTAAAGGTAGATAGAAACCTAGCCCTTTCCAAATCTCAATCAGTTATGAAACAAGTGCATAGAATATGAAACAAATTCCAATATGCTGTTCAACATTTTGAAGTTGCTACAAAACCCTAGACAACCATTAGGTTTGGAAGCCAATAACATGGAGTTATTCCATTTACCTTGGAATTCTACTGTTATTGCAAGTTTAACTATTTCCTTCATCTCATCCCCTGACTGCATGGTGTTAATTTTCAGCTGTCTGATAAGGTTTCAAACATGGTTTCTCACTGGGCACAGTTTCTATGTTGTGCTGCATTAAACTCTTATGGGTATGATCTTATTCAAGTGTACAAATTCCTTTGCTTCTTCTTTCTGTGATATTGATAATCTCTCCTATTCTGATGTCAGGACATGATGTTTGAATGTTAACTTTTTCTGCAAACATACTTAATACATTAATTTCATTTATTTTTCTGAAGATTTCATACCATTTATGTGGTAAATCTCTTCTGGTTTATTTTTTCTCAGCCATTACACCGTATAGTTCATGCTACTTTCTGTATCTACTATTTGAAAAGGCCATGCCACTTTGAAGGAATTTGTTTTCTGCAGGGGGTACTAGCACAAGTACTTTACTTACCTTGTATGAAGTATGAGAGAAGAACCTTTTATTATATGCCCTATGTTGAGTCTCCTGCACTCTCTTCTCAAGTTCTGCTATAGGCACTGTAGTTCTTAACCTCTTAACTTATTATATAGCACTGAAAATGATCTATCACTCGTTTTAAAGGGGAGTTTTCCTCCTCTCTTTTTTTTTTTTTTTCTATATGAAGCAATCCCTCAGAACAGAGGCATAGCTGGTCCATTTAGTGGCCATTGTTGGTCATCAATGTAGTGTCCCACCTGCCTCAGTTTTTCATGTTTAAACAGTAGAAAAAAAAAACATTTTATTGTATTAAACCTATAAAGCTGATTTCTACTTTGTAGCAATCTGCTTATCACAGACCAATCCCTGCCTCTCACCCAGCTTTTCTATTTAAGAGCAAAAGAAAAAAATACTATACATTAAGGCATTCCCTCCAATGGAGCCCAGGAAGTTTGCAATGTAACTTCCAATGGGTGGAGCCTAAGCCTTTCAAGAGAATCAAATGATGTCCTCACACATTTAAAAAAAGCTTCATATCTCTGGAATCATAGGGTTTAGGAAAGAAGTATAAATGCCAAACTTTTCAGCACAAACTATTTTTATAGCAGTAGTATTCTTGAGTTTCTTGGTCTTAAACCAAATTTTATAAATCACAGTAAACAGAGTAACTATTACATTTGTAATATTTAGGATCATAGGAAGTCACTAGGCTATTGGTGGTGAGGCCCTTACAAGCCTAGCCAAGACTTTAGTCCATGTTCTGACAAGTCAGCACCCAATGCCCCTATCCAGAAGGAACACAGGTGGAATCCCAGCAGTGTATTTTCTGTTCCCCATCCAGTTATCCAGGTTGTGCTTAAAAAAAGGTTAATGAGGTACTGTTCTTGACATGGAGAGGGAGTCTATTTCACAGAAGAGGGAATCTCTGGGACACAAATCTGTCCCGCCAACAAGCCCTATTCATGTCACAGACTAAGTTAAAGTTGTGCATGTGGGGTACTCGAGTGGAGCTAGACTTGCGGATATGCAGCATTCCCATGAAGGCTGGCTCCTAGATTGCTTCGTATGCCAGACAGAGGTCACCTCTGAGAGGTCTGTATGAGTAGAAGGACAAGGATTTTAGTCTATCTGTGTAGGTTGGATGTTTGAGGCCCTGTATTCTCCTAGTGAGGAACCTCTGTGTTCTCCAGTTGCTGCATGTGCTTTGTGAGGTATATACCAAAGGGGCATTGTACTCAATAATGGATCTTATAAGGGAAGAATGAAAAGATGTTATGACCTCCTTCTCCCTTGATGAGATACCCTTACTAATGAGGTGGGCCATGTAGAAAGCTTTCTGTACAAAGAGGCACTATTGTGGTCAAAAGTCAGTTTGCTATCAACCTGGGTGCCAAAGTCCCTCATGACTGAGTGCATGCTTAGGACCTTGTTATTAATGTGATCATTCGCAGGGATGTCTCTCTCCCAAAAGGTGATGATGATGCATTGTTTGGCATTCAGTTTGAGGCCATGTTTCTCACATCGGTAATTTGTTTAGCTGAGAACCTCTTGGAGGATGTCCACATCACTAGGGGAATGGATGAAAGTGCCCAGCTTGCAGTCATTTTTAAAACTTGGTCAGCCATAGCCCACTGGTTTTGGTCTGCACCTCAGAAAAGTATATCCCAAACAACAGAAGCCCCAAGACCAATCCCTGGGGTACAATGCTTGTTACAGATCTATTGCTTGAGGTGGCTTCCCCTATTTTGACTAGGTGAGTTGTATCACTGAGCCAGTTTGTTACCCATCTGGTAACATATGGATTGATGCCTAGTTGAGAGAGTTTATCTATTATACCCAAGTGGGGAATGGTATCAAAGGCTTTGGCCAGCTCAAGGTAGGCAGTGTGCACCGTCTTCCCCTCGTACATGGCTTTGGTGACTGTCTCAAAGAAGTTGACCAATTTTAACAGGCATTGACCACTCCTTAATGAAATCAAACAATGTGGAGACAAGTATTTGTAGCCTGCCAATGTCCTTGTTTATGTGGTTCATGATAATCCATTCCATAGCCTTGCAGATCAGGCTAGTTAGGCTGATGGGTCTATAATTCCTGTAACGGTGGTAGTCCGCCTTTGTGTAAAGGGATGACAATGGCTGTCTTCCACTTGGCTGGGAAAAAGCAGATACTCAGGCTTTGGTTGAATAGGGTGCCTAATGATCTGCAAGTTCCTGCTTGAGTTCATGTAGGATGCAACCTGGGATGTTATCAGGTCCCATGGAGGCTGTATTTTTTGCCTTTGAGAAGGCAGTGATGACTTGTTCCCTAGAGGTAAGGGGAGGTGGCAGATGCTAGGGATGTCATGATTAATGAGGGGGGGACAGAGGAGTGAAATTTTCACTGAACCTGTCTGCCAGCAGGTTGGCTATATCTACAGCATTTGTGTACGTGGTGTCCTTGACCACCAGTTCTGAGCAGATCTGGGTGCTTCCTTTGCGACTGCAGACATATGTGAAGAAGGCCTTATGATTGTCATTAGTAGATGTTGTGAGTTTGGACTCAAAGTTTGCTTTACAGGATTTCACTAGTGCTCTTATTTGCTTGTTCAGGATAAGGACAGATTGCTTCCAATCAGGCACCTGCTCCTTCTTGGTCCTGGACAGAATTTTTTTCCTTTTATTATAGTGTTCATTTATTGCAGATGTCCACCAGACAGGTTTACTCTTCCTTGAGGAGGATAATTTTGTCCTGTCTAGTATTCTTGATTCTATGCAGCTATATAAATGCCTGTATAGTATTTTGTTGTAGGTTTGGACATATGTGTCAGTTCCCATGGATGGGGGAGGGGGTTGTGAAGCTATTTATACCTTCTCTTAGGAGGTCACAATCAGATTTGGAGTAGTTTTTTGTTTGACCCTAGCAGGGGGGTTCGGAGGAGTTGGTGACTTCGAAAGTGACTGCTTTGTGGTCGGATCTTACCAGGGTGGATGACACTGTAGGGATGCTGCAGTGGTTACTCATGTTGGTTAATACCAAGTCCAAGATATTATCACCTCTTGTGGGGGTGTTGACCAGCTGCTCCAAGGCATTTGCATTGATGATATCAAGGAATCTCTGGGCATTTTTGTTTTGGTATGAGTAGTTCTTCAAGTCTATGGTTGGATAGTTAAATACACCTAGGATCAGAGTAAAGGGTTGAATCTTGATAGATTCAAGGAGGTCCGAATAGGTGGAGTGGGCATCTTGAGTCAAGTTGGGGCCTGTAGCTAGCAATTTTTATTTATTTATTTTATTTTACATTTGTTGACCGGGCTAGTCTGGCTGGATACATGTCCATTTTCAGCAGAGGCCCGAGGAGAAAAGCTCCACTATTAAAACTAAGTGACTAACAAATATCACGTAATAACAAGTAAATAAGAAGTAACTAATGCATGCAGGCAACTAAGGGAAAAATTGATATGTAGAATAGTAATGGGAAGGCAATTTAAACAAGAAATAAACATCAGTACAGAATCACTCTAATTTAAATAACTACTATAGATAGAGTGCTAAAAAAAAGATGAAGAAGGGAGAAAAATAGGGACAAGTAGAGGGTTTGTAAAACTTTGGTCATAGAAGTCAGTTAGTAGCAGGGATATAGTGATGAGTACTATTATTAGGATAGATATTTGCACACAGGAAGATTGGAACTGGGTTAGATACATGGAGAGAAAAACAGGTTAGAGACAGTGGAGGGTAACATAAAAAGAGGTAGGTAGGAGTAAATAAGCAGGCTGGTGGGTTGCTAGGTTTACTTCTTGGAGGGAAAGAAGTAGTGAAGTAGGGTAGGTAGAAGAGCAAAATGTAGGGTGAGAGAGAGAGTGGTTGTTTTTTAAGCTCAGTCAGGATTTGAGCAGGGGCATAGCCAGTGAGATTGCAAATGTTTTTTTGTTTGTTTTTTGAAGAGGTGGGGTGAGCTTAAAGTGGTTAGTTCTTTGGGGAGTTTGTTCCAGTGAGATCCTACAGTATTAGCAAATAAGGAGTCACCTGCTTTGTTGTAAGATTTGAGAGTAGCTACTAGAAGTTTGTTGGCTGAGCGAAGGGATGTTAGATTTTTGTATGGGGTGATAAGGTTATTAAGTATGGGTGTATTAGAGGGGTAATGGAGAATTTTGTAGGTGATATGTAATTGCTGTAGGAGAATTCGATTCTGTAGTTCTAGCCAGTTAAGGATTTTGAGATTATGACAATGGTGAGTTCGATATGGGGAACCAGTGGCAAACCTGGCAATACTATGATAGGCTGTGGCTAGTTTCTGGTGGTTAGTTTTTGAAATGTTAATAAATGAGGAGGAGGCATACAGTAGTGTAGATAGGAGATGAGTTTGGGCAAGAGACACTCGGGTAGCTGCAGTAAGAAAGGGCTTAAGTCTGTAAAGGGCACCTATCTTTTTATTAACAGCCTTGATGGTTAGATCAATGTGACAGTCAAAACTCAGTTGATTGTCTATAGTAACACCTAGGAGTTTAGTGGAACAGTCAGGATTGATGATCGTGCCATTGCCAGATGTGATGGAAAATGAGATAGGGGGAGATTTAAGTGTTGGTGTAAAGAGTAGTAATTTGGTTTTTTTGGGATTAAGGAGGAGACAGATATGTTGGAACCATTTTTCAGCCGTAGTAAAGAGTTTCTGGGTGGAAGAGTGGAGTTCTCCTGAAGATGAAGCAGAACAGATGAGAGTTGAATCATCTGCATACTGAATACAAGTGGATGTTGGGAGTGAAGTAGCCAGGTTATTTATAAATGTAGAGAAGAGGAGGGACCTAAGATGGATCCTTGAGGAACACCGATATTGATTGGGAGCTGTGAGGATATATGGCTGTCCCAGAGGACAGCTTGTTTTCTATCATTCAAATATGAGTCAAACCATTGTACTGCTGAAGAGTCAAGTGAAAGTGATGTCAATGTATCTAGGAGTAGTTGATGGTTAACCATATCAAAGGCTTTTGAGAGGTCTAGGAATAGGGCTGAGGAGAAAAGGTTGTTATTGCGATTTCTGTTTATTGTGTCAGTGAAGGAGAGAAGGCGGTGGAAGTACTATGGTAGGGCCTAAAACCATGTTGTGAGTCTACTAGTAGGCTATTTTGCAAGAGGTGATTTAGGAGTTGTTGGTGAATACAACGTTCCATAATTTTAGATAGAGGAGAAAGTAGGGCTATAGGTCGGTAATTAGAAAGTTCATTAGAGTGACCTCCTTTATGAAGGGAATAATATAGGAGACCTTCCAGCAGGATGGGATAGTAGATTAGGTTATTGTTCTGTTAATTAAGATCGAGATTGGGTAAGCTAGTTCAGATGCTGCTAGTTGTAGGTATTCAGCTGGTAGTTTGTCGGCTGAAGGGGTGCAGGTTTTAAGTTGAGAGAGTAACTACGTATGTGGGCTGTGGAGACTGTGCTAAATTTTAGGGTGGGGTGTTATTTGGAGGAGAGGTGTGTTGAGGGAAGGGGGAGTCATGGTGTTAGCTAACGAGGTGACTGTTTCAGAGAAGAAGTTATTAAAGGTATCGGCTATTATGTTGGGTGAAGTTTGTGCTAAGGTAGTAGGTGTGGGAGTTTTGGTATTCCCTGGATGTAGAAGTTTATTGTTTCTGGCCAGAATTTTTTAGGGTTGTAATTTTGGTTATGTTGGTATTGAAGGTAATAGTTTTTCTTATCAAGATGGATGAGTTTTTTTGTAGTATTTCTAAGGTGTTTAAAGTGTAGAAGGTCATCAGGGTTTTTAGTGGTTCTCCATTTAGTCCAAATTTTATTTCTATCTAGCATAGTTTGTTTGGTTGATTTGGAAAGCCAAGGGGCAGCTTTGGAGCTTATTCTTATTAATCGAGCTGGGGCATGCTGCTGTAGAATTAGTAGGAAAGTGGTATTGAAATAGGCAACTGCTTCGTCAAGTGGGAGGTGTTTTAGAGTTGACCAGTTGCATGCCTTGAGGTCATTTAGGAAGGAGGACAAGTTAAATTTGTTTTTATTGCGTACAGTATGGTAAATAGCTTGTTTGAGAGTATTATCTTTTTGTTTAGTGATATAGGTAAGGAGATGGTCGCTGATATTGTCTGGGAGTATTCCAGTCTTATAAGAATGGGGATTATTGTTAATCAATATCCAGTCCAGGATTGCTTGTTTATTGGTTGTTTTGTCAATTCTAGTTGGGGAGCTAATAGTTTGTTGAAAGTTAAAGAGATTAAGGTGAAAGGTAGGTTTGGGAGAGTTGCAGGAATTCCAATCAATATTAAAGTCACCTAAGATTATAGTTTCTTGAGGGAAGTTGCAGGAGACCCAACTGAGAATATTTTCAAGTGTGTTTAAGTTATTGCCTGGAGGGATGTAGGAACATATTATGTAGATGGCTTTGTTTTTGTTTAGTTGGAGTTTGGTACAGAGTATTTCGGCATTACCTAGAGAGGGAGGTAGGGAGTCCATTAAGGACACTTGTAGCTGGGATTTGTAAAGTAAAGCTACTCCTCCACCCTTTTTGTTAGGACGATCTTGCCTTAAGGTGCTATAGCCAGGTGGGGTGATTTCGTTGTCTTTTATGCCTGGTTTAAGCCAGGTTTCAGTGAGACAGAGGATATCAAAGGCATAGAAGTCAATTATAGCATGGAGTTGTGTGATTTTATTGTTGATGCTGCGAATATTAAGGTGTGCTATAGAGAGGGAGTTATTAGAGAAAGGTGAGCTAGAGATGTCAGCAGAATGTTTAGAAAGGTCATGGTTAAGAGGATTATTGATTTGAATAGGTGTCTTGTTAATGGTTAACAGCACCTGGAGTGTTTCCTGTACATCATACTGTTTGGCCAGCCTGGAGGTGTGTATTTCTTTAATATATATGACAACTCCATCTCCTTTTGCTTTGCTGCCCATGGTTTGGGGTCTGAATGTATGATAGGATAAGCAACCTGGTATGGATTGGCTGCTCTCCGCAACTTTGAACCAGGTTTATGTGGCTGCACAAATGTCAGCATCTTCAGTGGTAAGAATGCTTCCAATGAGTGCAGTTTCATGTTTAGACTTCTAGCATTTAGCAGCATGACCTTTAATTTGTGTTTTGATGACATTTTCATGTTGGAATTTTTGACCTCATGGCAATGCCTAAAAAGGTACTATGGGGAAGGCAAGAGCCTTTGCCAGAAGCCTGAAGCCCAAGAGAAATAGATGTAGGCCTTCTTGGTCTGCTGAACATGTCTTCCCAGGCTGTCAGGTACTGGATCCCTTTGGAATGACACCAGAAGCTGAGCCAATTGTTAAACTCAGTCATTTTCTGTTTGTATTGAGACATCATTCTGGGTGATGATAAAATGATGCTTAAGGCTAGGAATATACCTTCTAGAACACATATTCAGCAAGCTCAATCATGTCTCTCTTCATATTGTCCAGGGATGTATGTCTTAAGTCATTCAGGCCAACATGGACTATGACAGAGTCTTAACAGTACCTGTTATTGAGAGACTTGAGTTTATGGGTGATATGGTGGATTCTGGCACCTGACAAACAACTTTCCATGACTTTCTCCTTATTCAGCCTGGTGAAAGGCACATCTATTTGTCTCACAATGGAGTCTCTTATGACTATATGACTAATATGTTGGGTTTATGTTTAGGCCATAGTGGCCGTGAGACACGTGTGTGGACTATGTGCAGTGTGTGGTCGGCAGTGGAATTCACATGTGTTTTTGTCTCAAAGGTCCTTTTGTTTGGGTATGTTTTTGTTGAGAACCTCTGCATATGTGGGTGTGTGTTGTGTAATTGTGGGTGGTGTTTGAGGTGTGGTGTTTGTGTGGACAACCTTCTCAGTGCCTACTTGCTTGTGAGGGAAACAGCATAGACTCTAGGTTCTTAATGTAATTGCATCTCTCTCATATTGTGTTCCTAGGAGATAGTAGTAGAGGGCTGTCCATGTACATGAGGTAGTTGCTACAGCCTCTTAGGATGCCTATATCAACCAGACTGGCAGGAGAAACCATAGGAAATTGTCCATCCATATTTGTCAGAATCTGAGGTTGAGAGGCCAGTGATAGTTAAGGGGGTAAAGGGTGGAAGGTCTAAGAGGAGTACTACTAGGTGATCACACAAGTGTTACTAAGGGAAATTTGTAGCTTGAATACCTTGCAGTGGGTTAAAAACAGTGCAGCTGTGGTGTGTGATGTGCACATAAGCCAAAACCAGCTCAAATGTGGGGTTTAAATACCACAAAAAATAGAAGCTTCTAGTAACACAGATATCTAGCCGATCCTGCTTGTCCATGCTTTCCTTACTAGCCTGTGCCAGACAAGGTGCAGGCAGCCCTGCTACTCTCACTAGCAGAGGAGTTAGACCCCTACCAACACAAGATGGCTGCCAGAAACACAAAAGGCAAGCACAAGATGGCTGCCAAAAACAGAAGGCAAAAACAAACTGCTCTGGATGCAGCAAACCTTATATCCAGACTATGCTACTCACTTTAAGGGTAAGAACACGGCAAAACTCTCAAAAAGCACAGATTAGCCACTTGCAGACAAAAACAGAACTCACAATATGAACAAAATGCAGTTAAACAGTAATGAAATGCAGTAAAATGCAATTAAGCATTAATGAATTTCCGTAAATAGCAATAAAATATAGTTAAACAGTAATGAAATGCAGTTATTTAGTAAATTCCTTTTAAACAGTAAAAAACATTGATAGATTAGCTCACAATCACAACAGAAAACCAGCTCAAATAAAGCTGCAATTCAGTAGAATACTGTCATCAATTTATTCAGGCTACCGACAATTAATATCAAATGTGGCAAACTAAATGCAGCTGAACACCTAAGCACAAGCAGCAGAATGAAGTAGGAAGAGGAACGGTACTTTTTTTTTAAGTACAAAGTGAAGAGACAGAAGATAATTCAAGGTTAAGAAACTAAAGGGGTGGGCCTTCACAACTTATCAGACTGTACTCAGTAGAATGAGCTGATGAAATGAGTGGCCCTTCACAACTGATCTCACTGTACTCAGTAGAATGAGCTGATGCAATGGGACTGGGAGGAGTGTCCAATATCAAATTTATAGTAGAGGTGGGCATCTCAAGAGCCACCAAGCTTAAGACCACAACAACAATTGTGCGGGTGGATACAGATACAAGATCAGAACAGAGGTAAAGATACAATTCACTAAGCCTAAAAAACAGTTGCACAGTTTAAACAGATATGCAGCAAATATTGTTTTAGTTAACTAGAAGTGCAGAAAAAAGTTGAAAATAAGTATGTATCTTTTGGGTCTCACAGTAGGTTTTGGAGAACAGCAGAGCAAGGGCAGAGGGCCTAACTCACTGCAGCTTTGAACAAAGAAGCCCCAACTTAAAATATCTCATCAGCCATTCAAGTTACACACATAATGTCAGCAGCATTTTATTCATCAAGCTGAGAGCTTTCAAGTGAGGCTAAGGAGTTCTGCCTGTGTTACTTGTTTGTTGTGATATTTAGAAAAATGTGAAAATAATATCTATATAAATTAATACCATAAAAAACATCAATTAATATATATTTGCCTGCACTAGACAGAAGTCAAATATTAATGCAGTTGAGTTTGCCACTGAGCAAGCTTTAAGATGAAATATTTTAAAACCTTGTGTATAGCATGGTTTTGGAATCATTTGTACAAATATAAACAAATAATATTTGACTCCTAGAGACGTCAGGAGTAGTTAACAGCAGATGCACCTGGAGAAGTCACTCAGATGTGATGAGTTAAAGTGTCTTTCTGTAAAGGCTTTCAGAAATGCCAATGCAGAAAGAATGCAGGAACTGCTGTTCTGACTGTGCCCCCTAATACTTTGCACCTGGGGTAACTACCCTCTTCTCCCCCTTGTTATGATACTGCTCTAGGATGTCCAACATACACTAGTTCCATTGATGTGAATCTAGTTGAGACTTGGAGTAAGTCTTTATAAGAAAGAGAGAGTATTGGAGCAGTTTTTTCAAGTTTCACATTTTCACTTCTATAGCCTTCTGTAACTGAGGTTTTTAAATTTTAATAAAGCACTCAGCTATTCCATCTGTTTGAGGGTACTATAAATATTTCCTTAGCTGTCTACTTTAAAAAAAATGGCAAGGATCATGTATTACTCTGCACAGGAATGAGGTGCCTAAGTCAGGAATTTCATGGATAATTCATACCCTAGAAAAATGTTGTGCTAGTTGTTATGCTGTAACATATGCTTAAGAGGGGAACCATATGAGAAATTTGTATGGCATTATTAATTATGAATAGGATATAGTAATGGCCTTTAATCACTTTTATAAGTAAAACCATAATGTAATTGATATGCGATAAACAGAGACATCTACACTGAGCATAGATCTCAGCCTGTTAAGAGGCCAGTGTGGAACACAGACCATAGCAATGTGTAACAAATGGTCAAAATGTGAAACACCCAATTTTCACACTGTGTTAAAAGCATACCTTGGCCATGACCATGACCTTTCAACCAAAATATACTATATGTAAGTATTTAATAATGCACACACACACACACACACACACACACACACACACACACACAATAATTGCATACATTTGAGTTTCAAACTTTATATCATATATATATATATATATATATATATATATATATATATATATATATATATACATTTATGCTGAACAGTAGTATAATAATAGTATAATAATAATAAGCAATAAATGCTACACTACTTTGAATATTAGCATTCACTGTGTGCTTGCTAGTTTAACTAAACATGCATCTAATGCTGTACAGTAGTACTATTTAATCTTGTTACATATACTGCAATTAATTTGTCTGTTGATAACCCTTACAATTTATGGCAGCTCACATGCAGCCATTGTATAATTACTTCCATAACTAATATCACGACTTACTTCTCTACTGCCCTGCACTTATCTATTTCACTTTCTCTTTTTTCTGCCCTCGCTCTTCAGCCATTTTCTAGCCTTCACTGTGCCCACCTTAAGCCTTCACATGTGGTGGTCAGTCTCATCCCCTCTAATGCCATGCATTTTAAGCATGAATTTCCCAGCATTAAACTAAGGCATAAAACAACATATGTATCTTTGCCTCACTGCCTTCACAATTAGTATTAAGAACTGCTCTCTTCCAGGATTGTAACTATTGCCAATAACTGTTTCTCCCCCTGCTCATCAGGTAAGACTGCTGCTAAGGCCACTTGTTCCAGCTTTCCAAGCCTCATACCCTCATGTTTTTTCCTCAGTTAGACTTTTCCATAGCTGTAGCTTCACTCTAATATTATTTAACATTGATCTTTAAAGTGCTCAAACTATTGCCAGCCATACTGCTTACTTGAATTTTTTTTCCTGTTTCTTGCACGCATATCCCTCCAGCTCAACCCGCTCTGTTTGCCCTTGGCTTCACTCAGGCTCACTCAGCTCCCCTACCCTACTCCCATTCCCACCCACCCTACTTCAATTACATTTGTACTTATACAAACCCCACCCCAACATCTCTGGCCAATCACACTTCACTTCTCTTTCCTCAAACACAATCTCTTCTACCTGCCAACCCACTCTTCCTCTCTCACTTATCTACCACTCTCCCCTATTATACCTTGCCTTCACCTACATTCTCCCACCTCAACAACAGTTAGCACTATTCAAACAATGTCTCTCTACCCAACCTTCTCATTATCCCCCATATTCAACAAGCAGCTATGCAGGAATAAGTTATTCCTGCATGGCAGGGACCATTCCTGTTCAGCACGGCAGCTCACTATGCATATGTATGAAGGCACGCTGCCATGCTCTAAAACAGACATGGTTCCATGTACAAGTTCAGGCAGTGTGTCTGAGAGCAGAGATCTCACAATACACATGCCCCCTGCACTCCAGAATTGCATTTCGGCAATTTAAAATGAGCGAGAATGCTCGTGACACCCCCAACCCATCAGGGTAAGAAATCTGGTCACAGCCATAAGGGACAATTGTCCCTACCAAGCCAAAAATTGATAGAATAACAGATGTAACAGAAGCACATGGCGCACACCTTCCAACCTATCAGAGTAAGGAATATGGACAAAGCCAAAAGGGACAATCGTCCCATAAAGCAGAAAGTTGATAGAATAACAGGTTCAGCATTAGCAGGAATATGTTGAAGGCTACAAATAAAAAAATCACAACAAATATTTTTTTTTTAAAACATGCAATGAAGTTTAAGCATAGCTGTGTGGGTGTGGGTGTGTCTGTTGTTTGGCTATGCTTAGTCCAGCTTAAACAACACAAGAAGTTAAATAACAAGAGACATCCAGCATAAGCAGTACTGGAGTAGTGTAGTGATTAGAGCGTACACTTTGGAAACAGCCATTCCTGGTTCTATCCCCACTGTAACCAGTTTGCATTTTACATGTGAAAGCAGTACATACACATTTTTTTTTATAATTAGCTACTAAATAACATATATTTGTTAACTAGAGTACTATAATAGGTCCAGCTGTGATGTGTCAGTTTAATAAATTTGTGAAACCCCCATATCAATGGAGGTATCACATACAGTATAGTCACACATGAATAAACGGGTCTATAGTAGAAGAACGAAAACCCTAAACCGTAAATGCTCACATGAGGAAAAATGCCAGTGATCGAAGTTGCTGTTGTGGGGGGGCTGCACCCCCCACCCCCGCTAACTATATATTCTAACTCTGAGGTCACACTACAGTGAGGAAAGGGCAAATATGCCACTCCTCACTGTAACATGACCCCATAATCCCACTTTTGATTCCTGCCATTTTTGCTCATGTGAGCGTTCATGGTTTAGGGTTTTTTTTCTTCTAATATAGACCCGAATAAATGTAATGAAAGCACATTGGGGATGTCAGGGACAGTAAACAAATGTATAATATGTAATGAATGATGAATCAATCCCATACAGCAGATAGTCTATAAAATATAAAAATAGCAATTCTAAGCATTGCACAGATCTGCTTACCAGGTGTAAGCATTGTGTAAATATGGTGTATTTGCTGGACGGACTTTTGAGTGAGACTCCATTTCATTCGGCATGCAGCTTTTTGTCGTCTGAGTTTTTTCAGTGTTTCTACGTAAATATGAGTAGCCCAGATAACTGGATTTGCCCATTGGTAAGCAGTGCTGAACCTACCCCTTTAAGCAGTGCCAACCTTAGCTTAGCAGGTTTGCCCATAGCTTAACTTAGCTCAGCATATTCAAAACCGTCCAATCACAGCAAAGGGTGAGATTGGCAGTATTTAAAGCCCACAGGTGGGAATACAGCTCATAACTGGTTGCAGCTATCCACTTTTGGCAGCATGTCAGGTGCTGGCGAGGGCATGAGCTTCCAGGTGCAGCACTGGGGCATACAGGAGTCCAAGGTCATGGTAGGACTCCTGGTAAATAACCATGACAAGTGACTGCTACAGGGCCAGTACCAGGGCTCCCAATATAAAGTGAAAGCTTGGGACCATCTTGCTAGTGATCTGGTATGCCTCAGACTGGAGAACAGGTACAGCACCACTATGCCGACTTGAAGTGGAGGAAGAGGGAGCTCTTGGATGAGTGGGTCCAAGAAGCAAGGCAGAGGGGTGATGTCCCAGCAGTTTGTAAGTATTCATATCAATAACTGTTTACCAAAATCCAGCCTGTGTATGTGGTGGATAGGTGCGGCTAAATATTTCTCTATTCCCTTTACAGCTGCAGCTGAGTGGTCTGTGAATCAAGAAGCCCATGCCAGTAGGCTGCAAAGGCTGCATTGTGAGGCTGGTGAATAACAATCCTGCTTGTAGTAGTCATACCAAATAAATATAAAATAGTAGAAAGTCACCTGGCAGTGTAAAAACTGTGTATGGGTTGTACTGAATAAACCAGACAATATGACAGTAATAGTCCCATATAGGTGATATTTAAATAAAACCATAACTGCCTGGCAATAAAGTTCTAAATCCTGGACTGGTTGTGTTTACTCTGGTATTGTATGGCATTTAATGTTGGATTCTCTGAATAATAATGTTGTGTCAACCACTGTTAACCACACTGTGCTACATAAAACATATATGTCTAGGAATGTCTGTATAAGGCTGTTGTTAGCACAAGGTCAGATTGCACAACCAAGAGAGACTTAGAAAACACTGAAGGATCAGACAGCAGTTTCTAAATAGCTCATAAATTGTTGTATTTTTAGCACATGCAGCCATGGTTGGAATCCTGGGAGTGGTAGTAAGCTGTATGCATAATCATACCTCTCATCTTTACAGATTTTCCCAGAATGTCCAGATAATCGGCTCTTATTTTTGGCCTGTTCCTCTTTCTTCCTGGCAAATCACTGGGATGATCTCAGAATTGTAGTAACTAAATAATGACATACATTTGAGTTTCAGACATCAAATCCTTCAGTAAATGTATATTAAAACAAATCCTGTTACTCTAGCAACTTTGTAAATTTATAAGAGCAATATTCAAAATATGTCCCTATTTGTACCCCCATGTTGTCAAACTTTGTCCAGATGTTGTGCATTAAGAGATTAAGAGGTATGTGCATAATTTTAACTTGGAATCTGGGAATATGTGTAGAAGCAGTCAGGTAGTGTTAACAAACATTCCCCCAACAGGTCTTTTAGATAAGAAAACTAACTGCCTGGCAATAAAGTTTTAAATCCTGGACTGGTTGTGAGTACTCTGGTATTGTATGGTCTGACACGTAGCATTTACCAACATCTGATATCACAATAGTACTGTAGTGTCAACCACTGTTTCCTCACACTGTGCTACATAAAATATGTCTAGGAATGTCTGTATAAGACTGTTGTAATTACAAGGTCAGATTGAACAACCAAGACAGACTTAGACAGAAAACTCAAAAGGCACAGACAGCTGTTTCTAAATAGCTCACTCTGATGTAACAAAAATTGTTGCATTTTTAGCAGACACAGCCATGGTTCAAATCCTGGGAGTGGTAGTTAGCTGTATGCGCAATCATACCTCTCAACTGTACAGATTTTTTGAGAATGTCCAAATAATGATTTCATATTTTTGGCCTGTTCCTTTTTTTTCTGGCAAATCATTGGGGTGATCTCAGGATTGTATCACCAAATAATGACATAGATTTGAGTGTCAGACCATAAATCCTTCATAAAATGCATATTAAAATAAATCCTGTTACTCTAGCAACTGTCTAAAAGTTTATAATAGCAAGATTTAAAATATATCCCTACTTGTACCCCCATTTTGTCAATCATTGTCCAGATGTTGTGCATTAAGAGGTTGAGAGGTATGTGCGTAATATTAATTAGGAATCCGGGAATATGTGTAGAAACAATCAAGTAATGTTAACAAACATTCACTCCACAGGTCTACCAGGTAACAGAAGTAGAACTTAGCTATATGACAGTTGAAGTATACACTGTGTACAAACTTACCACTGCCAGAACCAAGGTCATAGGGTATTGTAATAATACCTCTAGAGTAATGATTAGAGCAATGATCATTAAAGTTGTGAGTACTGCAAGGATATACAAGTTAATTGACATCACCCCCCACCATATCTGCAACAATAATCTAAACACACACATCAATTGGTATGTTTTACACCAAACCTACTGATGAGACATATGTTCTATTGTTCAACAAATATTGAAATGTGTTTCTGTTAATGTTCCATGTTGAAATACTAGCCTTGGTGGCCTGTTGCAATTAATGTAACATGCATGGTGTTGTAATGGCCACTGTGGTTCCATATATGCATGTGTTCTTTTTGCTATGCAACTGTTCCATATCTGTTGTTTTGGGTTAATGGGAATATCTATGCATGCTGTTATAACTAATCCTGGATTGTGTTGACTATTTCTACCCACATATGTTCTAAATCTGTAACACCATAGCATGTTTGGGAAGGCCGGTGCCAATGGACCCACCTCCCTCACTCCATCTGGCCATGGCAGCGGGCCCCAGCACATCTGGGACCTACCCCGGGACCTTCTTGTCTGCTGGTCCCACATAACCTTCAGGTGGAACTGCCTTAGGGGTTGGGACTCGTCCCCCCTGGGAGTGGGCATGGACAGGATCCTGTCACCCAAAGGCAGGTCCGGGGTTTGGTGCATAGTGACCTCCAAAAGGAGTTTGGAAATCTGCTACACCAGCTTGAGGGCTGCATGGTACAATTAGAGGGTCAGCCTGCCCCTCCTGCTCAGCCCCCAGCACAGCCACCTTTGGGGTTGTGAAGGTACAGTGTTGACTCCCCTTGAGTGGGGACCTCAGTCCAACTGTTTCCATTTGGGGGTTCATGGGCTTCTGATTTCCAAACACCCCTCACCATCCAAGGTATTTATCCCCACATGTGTCATATAATGCCCCTGTATGCTGTCTTGTCTGTCTTGTCAATCTTCCTACCCAATCTACCTCCCCAAATATACCTACTATCCATCCTCAACATCCCACTCTCACCTTAAAAAAAGAAAAGAGCAATCTGTTCCCAAAAAAAAAAAAAAAAAACATTTCACCCCATACATAGCTGTCCATTTTACACACATGTCCACTGTACACATGTAATCTGGTCTAATGGGCTTCAAAACATATTATTGTTGTCCTCACCCCTCTTTCAGTGTCCAAATATACCTCCAAATTCAGTATATATGCACAGCTGTTGCTATAGAAGAAATGGACAGATATGGACCTTCCCTACACCTGTCCTGCACATCCCTAGCTACTTTCCCTATCATCTTTTCCTTTGTGTGCCCCCTTTTTCACCACTTTCCTATCACCCATTTTTTTCTTTTCTTTTAAAAAAATTAGCATGGAAGTTAGCACTTTTAAGCAGTAGTAAGATAGATTAAGCCTGTTTGCAGGGTGCTAAGCAATGCTTACACAGATTAAACACTTTTAAGGCTAACTGTAAGCATATTTAACCGGAAATTAGCATTGCGTACCGCTGCACAAACCCGAACAAACCCACTTACAGCTGCTTAAAAGTGCCTTAATCACTGTGTATCCAACAGTCCTTGTTTTTCCCAGCAACAAAATAATCAGTCTTTGCAAGTCTCAAACACAGAACCTGTACACCATAATGGCAACAAGTTACCACTAAGCCATCTAAGCTGTAGATATGTCTGATGTTTTCTCAAACATATTATGCAGCACAGTCATTCAACAGTAGAGAAAATGTATTTATGTATATATATATATATATATATATATATATATATATATATATATATATATATATATATATATATATATAGACAGAAGCACTCCCAAAAGCAGTAGTAAAGGTAAGAAAGAGTGCAAACTGGCGAAAAAAGGATGAACATATTAGGAGTTAAAACACTCTTTCCTTTATTAAAACACTTCCGTCAAAACAGCATGAACGCCTTATATTAACAACTCGCGTTTTCGTCCAAATACTCAGACTTCATCAGATACATACTTCACAACTCATTAAATGTATTTATACTATTCATAAGAATAAAAAAACAATTAAATTCAATTTCGCATTTCAAACAGACAAATGATCTATTTAAATGAACTCATAAATATTAAAGCTTTTACTATTCATACCATCTAAATTTGTGTTTTACTTTACAATTAAACCAAAATAAAATAAAATATAAAATGTAAGGTCAGAACATTGTGTTTCATTTTACAGTAGATGAATGTTTTAGTTTAAGTATTATAAAAATAAAAAAAATAAAAAAATATATAAAAATTGTGTGAAGTGGTTATTTAGTTCATCAAAACCATGAACTCATAGAAAGACAGTGCCACCTTCTGTCAAAAGATATTATTGCATTCATCAACCTTTATTCATAGTTTAGCTGCCCTTAATTTTAAAAGTGGCAGTATAGAAATATAGTCATTTAACCCTGGAGTTTTCCCTGATTCTAGGGTTACTTGCCACCATAATTCTCTGTACTCTATTATTTCTTTCCACGGGCCACCCCTAATATCATTTTTAATTTGTTCAAGGACCATAAAGAAAAACTTACAACCATCGCATTCCTTAGAATGCTTAAACAAGGCATTAGTTTCTTTACCCTTAGACATGTCATAAACATGTTCATATATTCTTCTTTTTAGTGTTATTTCTGTTTTCCCCACATAAAAAGAATTACATTTGTGACAAACAGCTAAATATACTAACCCCTTTGATTCACAATTGTAATACCCAGTGCTTTTTATCCACCTTTTTTCTACTCTCCAAGTAAATTTCATCAGTATTCATAATGTACCCACATTTGGTTACAGCGTCCACATCTATATGTATCAATTCTTGTTCTACCCACTTTGGAATTAATCTTTTTATTTTTATTTTCCAAAATGTTTTTTATACTACTTGAATTTTTATATACCACCTTGGAAGGTAGTCTAGAAATGCCATCCAAATCAGTAAGGGCAACAAACCTGTCCCATTCTTCTTGAAAAACTCCCCTTATATTATTATTTATTGCATTATATTCTAAGACAAGTGCCTGTTGGTAGTTGTTGGTGGAATTTAATTCTTTCTTTTCCATTCCATTATTAATATTTTCATTATTAATTTTTACCCCTTAATAGGTTTAAATCTATTTTTTTCTACCATTTTATACCTCTACCCCAATATTTTTAATGAATTCACTATGGTAACCTCTTTCGATAAACATTTTCTCCAATAAATTACATTCATTTGTAAAATCACTGTCAGAACTAGTCCTACAACATCCCCTTACAAATTGTCCCTTCACTATATTTCTTTTACAGTGTAAGGGGTGAGCACTCTTATAGTGAAGAAAGGAGTTACAAAAAGCTTTTCTGTGAATCCTAGTTTCTAGCTTATTATCTAATTTGTATATCTCCAAATCAAGATATTCTAGGGTGTCATATGACATTTTGTAAGTAAATTTAAGAAAGTCTGTAGTTTTATTAATATATCCCATAAATTCTTCAAATTTCTCACTACTGGCTACCCAGAAAATAACTATATTGTCTAAAAATCTTTGATATAGTGTCCAACAGGAATTACATTTTGAATTCAAAATGAAAGTTTCCTCCCACCTTGCCAGAACCAAGTTGGCAAAGGTGGGGCCACAGGCTGCGCCCATGGCCACTCCTTGAAGTTGTTGAAAAAATTCCCCATTAAATACCAAACAGTTATTTTTTAGCACCATGTCCATTAAATCTACACTTGCAATTTTCTCCCTGTGGGATAATTGCCTGTCTTCAAAGACAATTTCTTCAAACATATTCATTCCTGTTGAGTAAGGTGTAGAGGAAAACAGGTCAACTATATCAATAGTCACAAATAATACATTTTCAGCATATAGGTCAGAAGTTAACTCCCTTAACAAATCCCAGGAGTCCTTCAATATAACTTTTTTGTTAACCGAAACATGTTTCACCTCTGTATCTACATATCTTGCCAAAGGTAAGGTTTTAGTTCCATCAGCAGATACAATACAATAGGTCTAAAGGGTGGATCTTCAGAATTTTTGTGAATTTTGGGGATTCTGAATATAGTAGGAAATTTTGGTTTCTCTACCCTCAAATACTCGTATGTTTTTTTGTCAATAATACCTTCATGTAACATGGCTTCAAGTCCTTTATCTATCTTATTGTAGGCTGGATTTACCTCATTCTTAGAAACACATGAATACATAGTTTCATCTCTAAGGATTTGGTTCATTTTCCCCTCATATTGTATATTATCCATTATTACAATCCCTCCATCCTTATCTGGTTTCATTATTCTTACATTTAGATTACGTTTTAATTCATCTAAAATTTCCTTTTCCTTCTTACTTAAATTTGTCTTATATTTAGTCTCACTTTGTGCATTTCTAATTTCTTTCTCCAAAATTCTTTCCAGATTCTTCAATTGTGCATGCATGGAGGGATTGTAAGTAGTTTTCCGTACTAGTCCTTGATTATTATTTGTGTTATTTTTAGAAAACATAATTTCCAGATTCACTTTCCTTAAAAATAATTTAATGTCCAACAATGTTTTAGTTAAATCTCCTCTACCATATGGAATAAATTTTAATCCCTTACTAAGAAGGTTAAAATGTTCCTTGACCAATGGAATATTACTAAAATTGTATATAGAGAAATCATTATAAGTGTTTCTAAATCCATCAACTACTATTCCAAGGCCCTTAGGTTCCTCATTAGTGAAAGGGGTACAACATTTTAATATCTCCCCCTCCCTCTTCTCCCCCCCATTCGGAAATTTTCCTGTTGATACCCTTGTTTGTTAGTAAACCTTTTGAATCTAGGCAGGGGTGGAAAGGCTTGATTGTATTCATTGTCATCCCTTTCTTCAAACCTTTGTTCATCATTAAAATTAGCACCATTTTTCTGTCTATTTAAAACATAATTAGTATTGTTCATATAAGGTGGCTTGGGGTAACTAATATTCATTTCGTAGTATTGTTCATATAAGGTGGCTTGGGGTAACTAATATTATTTTCGTACTCATGTATATCCCTCTTTAGTTTTTTCATCTTCCTATTAACCAATTCACCACATTTTACATCAATTTCACTTCTTATTCTAAAATATTTCTCTTTTTCCTCACTAATACTAAAACTAAGATCTTCCTTAATACATAAATCCAGCTCATCAATTTCTTTCTGTAAAGTTTCCTGCCATCTAACATTCTCCTTAATTATAAGCTTTAATACATCTAAATCACACCTATTGAATACTTCTAAAAGTTCTTTATGAAAAACAGACCCCATTTGAACATTATTGGGGTATTTAAATACACGTAAACCTTTTGGAACAATGTTCCTGTTGATACACTCTGTTAAGTATGCATTCTCAGTACACAATGTTCTAAATTTTAACATTAATTTAGATAATTTATCAACTTTGGTACAAAAAGAGTCTGAATTAGGTGGCAATTGATGACCACAAGATTCAAGTTTGAAACAATAGTTGGTATGTAACCACTCGGTAGTCTCTTTAAAATGATTTTCTAAAACAGTACCTGCTGCCGCTTGACTAAAGGTCAGCGGTTTTGGTATTGTTGCAATGTTTGTATTTTCTCCTGTAGGTAATTCCTATATATATAGACAGATAGATAGATAGATAGATAGATAGATAGATAGATAGATAGATAGATAGATAGATAGATCGATAGATATGCATGTAGTGCATTTGGACATTGGATCTACACTCTGAACCTCTCACTTCAAAACATCTGACCTAAGTCACTGTAAATGGAGGTGAAGGGGCTCAAAATAGGGGCCTCTTGTAAGTATTGCCATTATCCCTTCCTTCTCAGCTGAACTGTTCTGCCTTGCAACAAAATTACCAACACATGCAACCTTGAATCCAAGACCCTGCCCAACATAGCCACAACAAGTTATCACTAACCCATCTCAGCTGTAAGATGCTGGGATGATTTCACTAACATATTATTCAGAACAGTCAGTCAACCATAGGGAATGTACAGTGTGGAAGCATTAAATTTTCTAATGATACACACACACACACACACACACACACACACACACACATATATATATATATATATATATATATATACATATATATATATATATATATATATATATATATATATATATATATATATATATATATATATATATATATATATATATGTCTACTTCTTTTGACCTAACTCCCATTTGCCTGACACCCATTTGCCTGAGACCAAATGACTGAAATTTCATTTGCCTGACACTTCATTTGCCCGACACTTCATTTGACTAACAAGTATTATTAGTAAGAAAATGGAATATGCCCCCTTCCCCACTGTAGTGCGACCCTGGAGTTAGAATATATAGTTTGGGGGTGTGGGGGGCAAAGCCCCCCACTTACTTTTCTTTTACTAAGCAATATTACATTAAAAGTTAACAATATCATATGAAATGAAGTGGGGGGCTTCACCCCCCACACCCCCAATTGTGGGGGGCTGTGCCCCCCACCCCTAACTATATATTCTAACTCCAGGGTCGCACTACAGTGGGGAAGGGGGCATATTCCATTTCCTTGCTAATAATACTTGTCAGTCAAATGAAGTGTCGGTCAAATGAAGTGTCAGGCAAATGAAATTTCAGTCAAATGGGGTCAGGCAAATGAGTGTCAGGCAAATGAAAGTTAGGTCAAAAGAAGTAGACCCATATATGTATATATATATATATATATATATATATAGAGAGAGAGAGAGAGAGAGAGAGACATACATACATATATAAATATATAAAGACTTATAGTTATATATAAAGACAGTATATATAGAGGGTGCACAAAATATCAAACAGACATTCTTCCTGCAGTTGCCACCTTTTCAAATGGCCAGTGTTTGATTATTTCCTACAAATAAGAATTATTGCATGAAACATATACTCACACACAATGCAAAGGACATGACACCCCACACAGTTTGCATACATATACATGTTTACCTGTGTACTATTTCAGTTGTTTATGCCATTTCTTATAGCATTTAGATGTTTGAAATACATAACTGATTAATGCAACTCTCAAAGAAAACAGGATACAGTAATCTGCAAAACATAACATACTTTGCTGTCTAGGCTAAAGCCTTCAAGTAGTACAATGATAAAAAACACACTCGCCTTGAAGATAAGAATCAATCAATACTTAATTACAGATGTAGTTCAACATCCTCCAGTTACACTCTGTACTCAATCCCTATGGGGAAAGTATCAGTTGTCACAATGTAAATGTATACGTTACATAACAATACTTAACTTAAAACATCACTATCACACTGACAAACAGAACTGTGTGCAAGACAGTAAGCTCTAGCCCACCACTGTTCCCATGGTGAAACTTATGAAAATGTACAGCCATATACCTTAATGTTTCTTATTACTGATATCCCTCACATGTTGTAACAGCCTAGGTTAAAAACATTTAATACCCTTTCCCCATAAAATGTCTTACAAGGGCATATAACAGTGTTCTCCATACACTGACCTCCGGACTGTACAGGGTCACACATGTTTTGTCCAGCTGTAGCCCTCATACATGTCAACCCTACCCCACAACTTGTGTGAGAGTCCGCAGCATCACTGGAATAATAGCAGGAATGTCAGCACTAAATAATGATAGACCATACCTATCAACCTCTTACTGCATGACATCTAGACAAAGCCTGGTATATAGGTGGAGGACAGAGGCTGAAACACAGGGCCATATTTGAAATATTGCTGCTACACACTGTGAAAGTCGCTGGTATTACAGGATTGTTTGCAGCATATCCTTACTCAGTAATATGAAGTAGAAACACAAATGGATGTTGTCATGTGCTGATTGCAATCAATGGAGAGAATGCCACTGATATGTCAGGGACAAGACCTGTGAGGGAGAACAGACAAAACATAACAGCCAATCCTCTGGCCATCATGTGGATAGGCCCACAGTTGAAAGCTATGCAGACAGACTGCATTCCATGCAAAACTAGCATGTACACACAAACCCTTTAAAACTAGCAGTATTCAATGTATATAAAAGCAATACTCACACACTGTCCGTAGGTCTGGAACCTTATACAAACATGTAGTTGGCCTGTGTCCACAAGTCCTATTGTAAGATGTATTCCTACCTGCTGTCTGTAACACTGCTGCCCACACACATGAAGGATGTCTTCCATACAGGAAAGGTAAAGGGACAACACCCACATGATGTAGGTATTTATAGTAGTGGGTTGCTATGACATTGGCTATTGGAAGAACTACATAGCTGCCTGCATGCAGTTAGCATGTGGGGAACAGCAATTGGTGCAGAGGCCATCACCTGAACATGCGCATCACCTACAAAAGCCATGCTTCAACCTACTCAAACAAGCTCAATCCCAGTAGTGTACAGACACACACACACACACACACACACACACACACACACACACACACACACACACACACACACACACACACACACACCAAAAAAAACTCAAAATAAGAAACAAGAAGACATCATGTACACAGAAGGAACCTGAAGACAAACCAGGTATGTGAAACATGTAAGCATGTAATTGAATGTAGTACTTGGTCTGTAATAATGGAATAGATGATTATGAAACATGTATATGAGCCATCAATACTTGCTATAATGATGTCCTGCTGAACAAATGCTATGGACATAGCATCTGGCTCTGTCTGAAGTGGGCCATAACTGTCAACTGTGTGGATCTGCACAGAATGTCAAAATTTAGCCATCGTAGTATTTGTTCTGTTCCTCCAAACATCTATATTAGTCTGGCAAATAGCTGAAGGTGGAAGTAATGACGTCATGACAGACATGAGTTTCAGACCCCACCACATTCAGAACAGTCATGGTAATGTGAAATGTATCATGCACAAACATCATAGGTTTGTAATAGGCAAATCTACAATTTGTCCCTATATATCCCCCCTAATGTTAGGCTTTATCCACATGTGATGCTCAAAGAGGTGGATAGGTTGGGTCACAGCTGAGGAACCTAACATACCCTGGGAAAGGACAGCTCACATATGGCAACCATTAGAGTGTCTGTCAAACAGTCATGTCTGTGCCACTGATAGGCCAGTTAATGGGATGTTGCCCATATCCATATGTTACCTGTGAATATGAGTATTATACTACATGTTTGTATTGTAAATCTAGGATATCTGTAAGTTTATAGGTTCATAGGCTATCTGCCCGAAGGCATTTATAAGCCTAGCCAGAATGTGTTGGCTTTTGCCGTCCTCTTAGATTAGTTCCTTGCGCCTCTGTCCAGCAGAGCCACTGAAGTGATCCCCGAGGTAAACTTTCTGTTTCCCATCCACTCATCAAGGTTTCTTTTGAAGAGGGTTAATGAGGAGCTCTGCCTAATGTAGATTGGGATCTTGTTCCAAAGCATGGGATGTCTTTGGGACAGGAATCTATCCCTGCAGCACATCCTATTTATTGTTGTGGTAAGGTTTAGATCTCTAGAGCGTGTGACTCAAGGGGATAAGGTTTTCTTTAGGTGGAGCATGTCCATCAATTCTGGGTTGGACATGGTCTTGTATGTCAGGCAGAGATCACCTCTGAGTAGGCGGTATGCAACTGAGTACAACTGGAGTTTCTTCAGTTGAGCTGCATAGGGCATCTGTTTGAAGCCATCGATCCTCTTGGTAAGGTACTTCTGTGGTCTTTCCAGCTCTTGCAGGTGTCTTGTAAGGTACATCCCAAATGGAGCATTGTACTCTAAGATGGGTCTGATGAGTGATGAGTACAGGGGCACAATGACCTCTTTTCATCTGGATGCAAACCCTTTTTTGATTAGGTGGGCCACGTAAAAGGATTTTCTAACCACTTTGGCAATGTGATTATCAAAGGTGAGATTACTATCTACTTGGGTCCCCAGATCCCTTATTACATCTTCCATATTTAGGGGACTGCCACCTATGTGGTAGTTTGTGGGTACTTTGTTTTTTCCAAAGGGGATGACTATGCACTTTTTGGCATTTAGCTTGAGGCCATGATTTTGACACCAGGTATCCGTCTCAGTGAGACCCTTTTGGAGGATGTCCGTGTCAGCCAGAGAGTCAATTATAGACCCTAGTTTACAGTCGTATGTGAACTTGGTCAGCCATAGTCCTTCTGTGCTTGCCTGTACCTCTGAGAAGTATATGCCGAACAGGAGGAGTCCCAGGACTGAGCCCTGGGGAACACCACTTGTAACCGGTTTAGAGATGGACCCAGCTCCTGCAACTGTCACCATGTGGGTTCTGTCCGTGAGCCAGTTGGCAACCCCTCTTGTGATATAAGGGTTTATGTTCAGGCCGGTGAGCTTGTTTATAATACCAGAATGGGGAATGGTGTTGAAGGCCTTAGCGAGGTCTAGGTAGGCTGTGTGTATCACCTTTCCCTTGTCTATAGCCTTGGTAACTGTCTCAAAGAAGTCCACTAAGTTTAGGAGGCATGATCTGCCCTTAACAAACCAAACTGGGTAGGGTCCAGTGTTTGGAGGTTCCCAATGTCTCTGTTAATGAGTTCCATGATGATGCGCTCCATAGCCTTGCATACCAAGCTAGTCAGGCTTATAGGGTGATAGTTCCCAGGGTCTGTTGTGGCTCCACCTTTGTGGAGAGGGATAACCGTTGCTGTGCACCACTCTATGGGTATGTAGCCTGTGGAGAGGCTGAGGTTGAGCAGTGTGTTTAGGTGAGGGGTTAGTTCATCTTTGAGCTCATGTAGGATGCAGCCTGGGACACTGTCCGGTCCCATTGATGCTGGGTTTTTGGCTTTGGAGAGGGCTGTTTTAACCTGAGTGTCTGTGATTTCAGGGACTCTACATTCTTCTGGTATAGTTATGGGTCCTTTTGGTGGTGAGATGGGGGTGAAGTTTGCACTGAACCTGTCTGCCAGGATGTTGGCGATATCACTCGGTTCAGTGTATTTTGTGCCATTCTGCACTAACTCTGAGCAGATCTGAGCATTGCCACTTAGAGTCTTGACATAGCTAAAGAATGTCTTGTGGTTATCTTTGGAGTCCTTAGCAATTTTTCTATCAAAGCTCGCCTTGGATGATTTTATGAGGGATCGTAGTTTCTTGCTGATACTGATCAGGGATGTCTTCCCTTCTTGGGATTTTGCCCTTTTCTGTACTAGTTTCCTCCTTCTATTGTATAGCTTGTTTATGGCAGGATTCCACCTGACTGGTTTCCTTTTCTTGGAGGAGTGAGTCTTGGTTTTGCTTGGGATGGCATGATCCATTCATTCTTGTAGCTGCACATAGAATGCATTAGTAAAGGATTTTGCAGCTTGGACAGTGTTATCATTCAGCATGGGGGCTTTGAAACTTTCCACCTCGGTCTTAAGTAATGTGAAGTTTGCTTTTGAAAAGTTTTTCATGGTGGCTTTCTTGTCCGGGGGAGGGGGCGGAATATGGATATCCAAAGTGATTTGTTTATGGTCAGATCTAACCAGCAAGGGGTTGACTTCTGGTGTGGAACACCGGTTGCCCATGTTGGTGATGACCAGGTCCAATATGTTGTCACCTCTGGTGGGAGTGTTGGCCAGTTGAACCAGGGTGTTTGAGTTTATAAATTCTAGGAAAAGTTGGGCAAGGGAGTTAGTACTTGAGTAGTTCTCCCAGTTAATGTTTGGGTAATTGAGATTACCCAATATTAGGATGTTTAGTAGGACTTTTATGTTTCCCAGTGTTTACAGAAATGTGGAATGGGGGTCCTGGGACATTGTGGGTGATCCATAGCAAGCTACAATTTGAATTGCAGTATATAGCTGCTACATAGGGGATGGGCATAGTAAAGGACTGTTGCAGATATCTGTGTTAAACTGCTTGTGATATATTGAATTAATAACATTCAACTGTACAGTGTTCTTCTGGACAAAGTTCACAGTTGTGACAGATATCGGTAGTCACTTACACATTTACTTGTGTGATGGCAGCTATATTGATACATTATCAAAACTGACTTCCCTGTTTTGTCATCCAGTGAGGTAGACCAATGACCAGAAGTCCTGGTATAACAGGTTGAGATGTATGATTGAGCTTCAAGACTGTAAATTCACTGTGCCATAATGACCTAGAACACAGATGTGTACCAGGTATCCCCTGAGCATGTGTATGTATGTGTATGTTCAGCTGAAAGGCACAAAAGTAATAACATGGGTCACAAGCAGTCCGGAAAATAGGATGTGCATGTTGCACATGTTTGTAATATCACTGCCACTGCATACAACAAAATAAAATGTGTACTGCTACTGATTGTTACATTGCCATGACACTGATATGGGCACTACAGTAGGCATGCTTATCACATAGAAATCAGAGAAGTGTACAACTGTGTTATGACCCACTGTCCATGCCTACTACTAACAGCTATATCAACACCCATATACACTGGATATCAAAGTGTACACACCCCTGTTGGAATGCCAGGTCTGTGTGCTGTATGCCAGTGAAACCACAGGAAGTAATTTCAAAATGTTTATCACCTCAAATGTGACCCATAACCTGTAAAATTCTATTGAAAAAGAAACAAAGCTGTTTCATGGAAGGTGACCAACCATTGCCATGTGAAGATGTGATAAAGTGTTAGAGTACAAACCAAGACAAATTGATGCTGTAATCATCTCAGCAAGTGTTTACACAACATATCAGTATAAGGGTGTGCAAACACATTCAACTGGCTTACTGTACTGAGTATTTCTTCCCATATGCTGTAGAGACATTTTCATAACCAAGAGACTGCCCATGCTATGGAATAGACTTCCCATACATGTCAAGCAGAGTACCTCACTGTCCTTCTTCAAGAGAAATCTTGACGAGTGGATTGGAAATAGAAACTTCACCCCAGGATCACTCCAGTGGCTTGACTCAACGGAGGTACTGGGAACTAAGGTCAGGTGGCAAGATGCCAGGGTAATATTATGGGCTAGGCTTGTAAAGACTCCAGGGCCATTAGCCTAGTACACACCTATGAACCTATATGTTTCCACAGGACAGGTTGTTATGTTCACTATTGAACTGAGCAGGCTATAGGACACATCACAGGTGGGGATGTGTTGACTTGTGCTTTTGTGGGGTCATGTTCCAGTTGCACAAGTACCATGCATTGTAACAAGGGTGTGTATACTTCATATCCATTGTAGCTATATGGAATCAGCAGTATCTTATGTGTACAACCATCCTCCACCAATGATAGCGCAATCCCCCTTTGTGGACACCACCAAGACACAAAGCACATAATAGGTTGCTATAGTGACTGTACAGGGGCACATAGGTGCAGACCACAACTTGGAAGAAAGTGCACCTCTATCTGAGCAAGCATGTAAGTTCACAGGTGACCTCTTGTAAGGTTAAATATGACTAGAAATCAGACATATCCAAACCACTATGGCCAATTGCAACTATGTCTACACATATGTACGCAATCTCAGAGCCAGTAACACAAGTCAACCTGTGCTGGGGATACAGCACACATTATACACACATGCCATGGATACAAGAAACCTGTATCAGACAGGATAGGTGGGAACAGTGGCACTCTGTTCACCACAGTAGTACAGGGGGATATGCACATCACCCACACTCCTGCCCGCATCAGTGGTGAGCATGGACATAATGCCGACTGATGGCAACAACAGCAAGTCTCCATGGGGCATGAGAACATCACAGTTTGCCTCCTACATGAACACAGGCATGTGCTCACAGTTCAATCACACACTACAGTCAAACACACACATGCCACCATCCACACACCATCCACATGAAAGATGGCCACTGTCATCCCTCTACAAAGAAATGAATGGTGTGTAGTTGATTATGCCATTAAGTGTCCAATATTGGGGGAACTGGACAGATCCGGGCCAGCAGTGTAATGCAAGATGTACAAGCATGTATAGTTTACTGTGTTATGGTACAATCTGGATTATTTGCAAGCAATACCCACTGTTGATGTGCATGTGGACAACTGTATGTCGTCCTGTGACCTTTTTTTTCTGTTTATATCTTCCAGGTACAATGTTCCGGGAATATCTGCTCACATACACACCCCTGGAAAATGATGCAATAATCCAGTACCTCATAGTCCATCATGCCATCCTGTTTGGGCACAGGGCCCAGGATCTGCAGGAGAGTACCTCCCTGTGGAACAAGCTCATCCACAGGGTAAATGATGTTGGCCTGCACAACCACAATTATGAGCAGGTGGGACATCACTGCACAGATCTGATCCGCCACACCTATCAGCATGCCACTGCAGTTAGGAGGGACCAGCTAGCCACAGGTGGTGGTCATGCCATCCAGCCCCCATTGGCACATGTTGAGGAGCTCCTCGCCAGCCTTGGGGCACCCACCTGCCAGCGAAGCCAGCAAGCTGAAGACAGCATTGTGGAGGTTGGTGCCACCCAAACAATGGACAAGGAGCATGCAGGTAAGGCCTCAGGGTACATTAGTAGACCACTTTTGCTTATCCATTTTCATCTGTAAAGTATCTACATGCATATGTCAGATAATCTGTTGCTGCAGTGTAGTAATGAACAGATATGCATAATCTCGAGTATTGTGGGTTTGTACTGTTGATGTGCTGAAATGCTGCTCCCACCCTGTATCAATGCCACAGGTGTGGCTACTGACATTACGTCTCTCACACAACTATTTAGGTCCCTCTGGTATACAACTGGGGCAGCAGCCTTTAGCTGACGGGTATGGAGTTGTTTTGTTCAGGTTTACCAGTATGCCGGCCATGTTATGGTCATGCTATTTGCCATGCACACAGTTAGCACACCTACCCATAACGTATGCTGTACATGTTCACATATTGTTGCTGTTAACTGCACTGCATCACAGTGGTCACCATGGTGGCATATCTGAAGGGTATGTAAGAGTCCTACAGTATACCTAACAACCTGTCAGTGCAAGATGTGTGGACAGAGATGAAAATAATGGTGGGACAAATAGCCTACAGTAGTGACATTTCTGAAACATTACCCTTATACAGTGGCTACAACAGTGTATACACCACTATTATAATGGCAACTGTTCCTGATCTAAACAACGGCAAATCACAATACCACATTCCACACCTTTTACAACCTGTAATGTGATACTAACATGAGCAATGAATGTGTAAAATGGAATCCTATGTTAGGACAACAAATATGGGGAATACATACCTTAACAAACACTGGAAGCATATGTGTGCCCACACTCCAATACCATATTGTGGAAGCAGCTTGTGAGGTACTGATAGCATTCATTCTTCTTGAGTACACACTTTCCATCAAGTACAGGGCCTCAATGTCACACGAAGTAGTGGTCTGCTGTCCGAGAAATATGTACATGACATTTGCCCACTCACCTGCGACAGACGCAGCTGTGGCTTGCACACATCTTACAAACCATTAAATGGATCCCATATCTGAAAGGTAGCACTCAGAAATGGGAAAAGTACCCTTACCTCACCATTGCATATACCATGGCAAACAGTGCAGACAGTCATGTATGTGTGCATGAAGTATGGGACAACATTAATGTAAAAAATAAACAGATACCGATCCAAAACCGATGATAACACATGTTGCAAACTGGTCACAATGGCTGCCCAGAAACATGCAGTAACACTGAGAGACTTGCAGGAATGTCTAGCAAGTACTGCCTGTGCAGTACCTGTGTCGACAATCACCTGGAATATGCATAAGTATGTCCTATGGGTTAGGGTAATCAGACAGAAGAGTTGTTCCACAGGAAACATCATCCAGGGCTCTCTACAGGTAGCATATGCATAACATCAAGTCTCCCAAAGGCATGTGTTGCAATGTGTAATGGTGTCATAAGACCAAGGCTGAAACCTACAGACAGTATTCATAAAGATACATGTGGTGCACAAGCAACACCTCATACTACCTCAAGGCCACCATCTCCATTTTTACCTTTCTGGTGCCAGTGTACACCTTTAGGTTTGCTGTTCATTAGCAGGAACTAGGCCGGTAGACATGGCATTTGGAATTTGGAACACTGCAAAATAACACTCATGTGTGGCCCATAGTTATCAAGCATCTGCAATAAGGCTGAGGATGGGGAGAGCTGTCATTCTGAAACACAACAGTGAACTGAAGCATACATCCAAAGCTTGCAAAGAATGGCTGTATCTGAACACAGTCAAGATCATGAATTGTGCCAGACATAACCCTGAATCCACAGCAATAGTGAAGCCACTGTGTGACCTCCAAGGATTGTACACATGAGCTGACCTTGCAATCCGGCAGAGTTGGGGGACATTTGTAGGGTGTAGTGACTAAATAATGGCAAGTGAAGATGGGCCATGCTAGTATAGCTCTTACAGGAATAGTGACTGCTGTAATTCACTTAGCAGGTGCTGCAACAAACCATTGTGTTAAGGGTGTGCACACTTATGCAACCCACATATTGTATGCATCTCATTCAGCATCTGCACGACTAACACATTTGTTTGATACTGCATTGGATTGCACAGGTCATATGTCACATATCAGGTGTGTGCAGTGTTAACATATGCAGTATTGTGGCCCCACTGCATATCATGGAAGATGCTAGCATGTCAACAAGGGTGTGTACAGTCCTCATATTCAAATTGAGCTTTGAAGGTTGTCAGTGTAATTGGATTTTATTGCTCATACATGCACTGCAGATGATGAGATCTGCAAATCAGAGGTCAGGCATTAACTGTTGACATCAGTCCTCATATCATCCCAGGTATGTATCAGACAAACATATAGGGGCTGTGAGCAACAGAGCAAATGTAACTGCTACACATATACACATTCAGCAATGGTGTGTGCACTCGTGAGGTATGGTGCACAGTACATGCTAGTGTGCTGTACAGGTGCACAGCAATACTGTGTACATGGATGCAGTGTGTTCCAGGGGAAGGGGCATCACCTACTAACACAACTCATGCAACACAGAGATCTATAATGTTGGTAACAAGGATTGAGTATGGCTGCAGTGCATGCTGTTGGGTGCCATATATCATGCGTGTTGACTGTTGGGTAATGAGATGTCTGTGTAATATCTTTGTAGCACCTCACCTGTAAGTGTGTGTGTGTGTGTGTGTGTGTGTGTGTGTGTGTGTGTGTGTGTGTGTGTGTGTGTGTGTGTGTGTGTGAGAGTGTGTGTAGAGGTAAACCATAATGTACAGGTCTTAAATTGCATTTTTTGTTTGCCCCTTATAGGTGGTGAGGTGGGTCAGGGTCTCTCCTGCAGGCAAACTGATGTTAGTGCCCATACAGACTCTGACAATGAGGATAGGCATGGTGAGGCACAAGCAGTGTTATCAGGGGCTGAAGCTGTGCCATCAGTTGACATCCCACTTTTATCCATCCCATCCCCACACACAGTCCCAATGACCATACATACCCTGTCACCAGTGGCCATAGATGAGGGACAGTTGTCGGGTGGTGACATGGGACAGAACAGTGTGGAGACTATGGCAAGTGTGTCTGTACACAGCAGCCATAGCCAGATGACTGACGAGGTACCACTCAGACAGATGTACAGGGGTGCTCAAAGGAGGGCTGCTGGCCATCATGCCCCTACAAGAAATGCAATAGCAGGTGTTGCCAGATGCATGTTTCGGGCCATTATGGAGGCACAGGCACGTATGGAACATTACACCAGAGAGAGTGTGAGGCTCCACAGGGCTACTCATTCTCCTGTACTTGACAACATATGTGATCTTGTAGGTGCCCACCATGTTTTGCAGAGGTCCTGGATAGATGGTTGGGTGAGATAGTGGGAATCCTCGACCATGTGGTGCCTGTGGTAGAGCATGTGGTGGGAGTAGGGTGGCTGACACATGGACGTAGGTCAGCAACACCAACAGGTGGAGGTCTACGTTGATGTGAAACAACTCACAGCTGGTACCATAGTGGTAGTACCAGTACCAGCACTGCAGGGGGTGCTGTCCACACCAAAATGCAGAAGGCCATGTGCAAGTGGTCCTGGCCAGTCCCAACAGGGATGCAGATCCACTGGACAATTATCATCAGCAGGGGAGAGTGCCATATCTGGGCTTCTGCCTGATAATGCCCATGAAATCCTTGGCAGACACAGTTCCTGTGTCCGTGGTCAGAGACAGTGAACTGTACACCTTGCCATGTGCGGTCTGCAGCTGTCCAACAAACCCCTGTATAGGGCAGCCACATAGCAGACATGTGTGCATACATACACACACACTTCACCAACACAGCTAGGGCACATCCATACCTACACACACCACATCTACACAGTCCATTTAATAAAAAACCCTAACCCACATACATGATGTCAACCAAACTCCTCAGCCTAGGCCTCTGGCAAACCCACTACACACCCTGTGCATATGATGATACCAGTGCCACATTCCTGTCATCCATAACATCGATGCAGAGACATGCTGATATGGTTCTTATGCACAGGGTGAATGTCCTAAGGTTTAGCAGTGTAATGCTATTTAAGTGTTTTCAGCTGGAATGGTTAAAGCTTACATGTCAGGGTGTGTATCTGTCCAGCCATGATGCATTATAGCTGTTATTAACACTGACTGATTGTGGTCTCCATAATGTATTTTGTTTGTATTCTAGGTGTCTATGTGTCAGCAGGATTTTGGTCTGCTGTCCTGTCCTACAAGGGGTGTAGCACTGTGGTGACACATTGACTGTGTCATATCCCGGGTACAGCTGAACACAGGTAACAGGTCTGTATAACAGTCACTGCATGTGCCACATGGCTAATAGGTCTGAGGGATATATACAGGTGAGTGCATGATGGCTGATGTCAGCAGCTCTTCTACAGTGGACAATTGTAAGTGTACTGGGTGGCACACACCAAATGTCCATGAATGACACACACACACACACACACACACACACACACACACACACACACACACACACACACACACACACACACACAGAGGCTTTGGTGTTGATGCAATACACAGAGAATGGATGTACTTCATTTTCCAGCAAACTCATTTTGGCCTATGTAATTCCACCCAGACCAAATTGCCAAAACATTACATCAGGAAATAATCAGTTTGCCAGTTAAATGTCACAAACGATGGTACTGGCAGGTATATGTTCTCTTCCCTAATGCAGTGCAATCCTGGAGTTGGTAAACATAGGTGTGCTAGTGTGGGTGGCACAGCCCCCCACTTTAGATGGTGTGGGGTGGTGTAGAACCACACATAGTGTGATTAACAACTACTTAACCTGTTAACATAAACTGCACAGTATAAAAGCACACTAAGCGGGGGGATACCCACAACAATAAACCCAATGTCGGTGGCTGTGGCCACAACAACCACACCCATGTATATATACCAAATCCAGTATTGCTGTACAGCTGTATAGTGGGGAAGAAGGCATTTACACATCCACTATTAGTTTTGCTTGAATGTATTTCCACAAGATGATTGCTTTGAAATGTTACCTTTAGTCAGTTCTCAGACAAATGATTTCCTGGGCCATATATTTTCTGCAAAATGAAGTAGATCCCTTCACATACACATGCACACACACTTACTTGGCAACATTGAGAGTAGAACCCCTACCTAGGTACTTATTGCTACTAATGTGTTTGGCTTTAATTGTACAGACCACAGAGCTTTTAGGGTGAGGTGTGTCCCAAGTTTCCTGTAGAACATCACAAGGCCTTGTAGAGTATGGTAATGGGGGATGTACTGGATGTCAATGAACAACACATAGTATGACATGCTGTCATATACACATTGACAAACACATACAGTCAAAGACACATTTGGCAGACCTGGGTTTAGCAGTGCTAACTATGTTGTCAGTGAGTCCATTCTGTTACAGAGTTTTTGCACACAGCACATGCATCATTGGTCTGGATAGTGTAATCAGTTACATGTATGGTTGATGGTGACAGTGGTCCTCATACTGTGGACCTTGGGACATGTACTGGGGGTACCATGGTGTAAAGACAGTATAACCAGCACCCACACCCCACATTGGATATTGTACTCACTGAAACCCATGATAATGCTCTGACATACCCACAATCACACATTGACCAGGACTGTAATACAACCCCTTGTCTATCTAATCAGTGACATTGCAGGGATGATCATTGATTGCACATGCCACAAGGATAGTAGGGTGAGGGTTTGTAATGGGTTTCCTAATGTCAGCAACATCACTATCCCTTATAATGTATGGCAAGATTTATTGTATTTGGAAAATGTGGCCTCAGAATGCTGTATCCTACAAATATGCACACTCACACACATACACACACTTGCCAGGATTCAGAGGGTAACCCATGCCTATCTACGCATTTGTACAACAGTGTTATGCTGGTACTGCAAGCTCCAGGTAGCCCATAGGGGGAAGAGTATAACAAGGTACATTTAATGTCAATTACAGCAGCAGTCATTTTTAAGAATGCAATGGGGGTGTAGTGAGTAAGAAGGCCTTCAGAGTATTTTCAACTACAAGTTTACAAACACACAGACACTGTTATTTTCAGTAATGCACACTGACACATTTGTCAGTACTGAGGTCCATAGGTGTAGGTGTTCCTAGGTGTGTACCAGGCTAATGTTCATGGAGAGATGAGAAGAGTAGGCCATGTGGGTGCACTGGTATCATGCCACCTGGCATTTGTCAGCAGGCCATCTATCAACCGATGCCACTTGAGTGATCCCCAGGGTGACAGTTACATTCAACATCCAATCATCTGGTTTTCTCTTGCAGAGGGCCATTGAGGTGCTCCAATTGACATCTCTGCAACATATATTACATAACATGGCCAGTGTCTGGGTTAGGGACCCGTACTCAAACATGTTCTGCTGACTGTGGTAGTCTGGTTGAGGTATCCATGGCATGTGGTGCATATAGGGTGAGGTTTCCTAGCTGTGTCATTTATAACACAGCTGGGCAGACATGTCAGTGTCAGTCAATCAGAAATTGCCTGTAAGCAACCAAGATGGATACCTGACATCTGTACATCTGTATAGAAGACAGACAGAAATTATCTAGCCAACAGGTTTTGCATTAGGATGAATGATTTGACAGATAGATGTCTGACTCTGATTGGTATGCCATTCCTATATGACAGCAGCCCTCAATGACATGTCCTAAACACATAGTAGTATACAGTTAATATCCACATATCAAATCAATATCCAATAGGAGATACTTAATAACATACAGCTCACACACCAAAAACACGATAGTCAGTACTCGGAGTCCAGCTTTGCATGCAGGGGTGTATGGTTCTAGTACTGCAATCTGCAATCTACTCTTACTTGGAAAAGCACTGTTAAAAGTAGTAATGCAATGATACAATACATGCAAGTGTGGCTGTATATAACCTGGGATAGTACCCATTTAAGAAACACATGCAACGAGAAAAGATTGCGATACTAGCTATGTATACTCAGGTGTCCCATACAGTATACTCACACCCCTTGCTACTGTAATGACAACACATAGAAGCATGTTATGTACATGGAATTAAATACACTTATTAAAGATGTGATTACCCTGCTATTTTATCAGACTAGAATGTAATCACTGGTTACCAGGGCTGAGCTATGCTTAGCAGGTGTAAGCATTGCTTAAATGTAAATGCTAAGCAGATTTGTGCACTGGAAAGCGAAGCCTACACGGTGTAAGAGCCTTATCATTTAACCATATGTTAGCAGCAATTACAATAACGCAATCCCATGCAAACCTGCTTAAAGCTGCTCAAAACTGCCTTAACCACTCTGCATCAAACAGTCTTTGTTCTGCCTAGCAACAAAATAAACAGCCTTTGCAGGTCTTGAACTCAGGACTCTGTTGACAATTGTCACAGCACTTAACCACTAAGCCACCTGAGCTGTACAAATGTATGTTGCTTGTTCAAATCTATCATTCAGTATACATACTTAATTGTAGTGAACAACTGCTTTAACTACTACAATTGTTTACTACTTATTAGTGAAAACAGTGTTGATTCAGTCATGTTTTTATATCTAAATATACACACAGATAAATATGGCGGGATACATCTGAGAAGGTATGTACAACACTCATGTTTACGCATAAGGATATGTATATATGTATATATATATATATATATATATATATATATATATATATATATATATATATATATATATATATAAAACATATGCCCATAACATGTAGTGGAGTCATACCTCAGCATCATAACTCACAACCTGTTAGTGCAAGGGAATGTAAGTTTATAAATGTAGAATGCTGCTACAGTAACAGGGGTTGTGACAACAGACATGTTGTGGAGGAAGGCTCTTTTGATGCTGACATGTATGCCATCAGTTACAGACAGACATCATAAAATCCTCATAGTGAAGTACCACACAGTAATCATCCTGTGGAATAAAGCAGAAATATGACCAATAAACATGGACAGTCTGAAACAATCTGGTCAGTCCAGAGGTATACACAGAACTCCTTAGTGCAAGACATGTGGACCAAGCCTGACAAAGGGGATGTTTACAGTTATGAAAATGGGGATATAAACAAATACTGGAGTACATAAGCTCACACAGTTGATGCATTCACACCCTCCTGTCTGTCTTAACATATATTCACTAGAGGAGCAGAGGTTCCAAGCCCACATACTTCCCACTAGTTAGTGATATACATCTTCCCAGCATCCCACTGCTTTTTCAGAAATACACAACATGTATGGTGGCCAGGCAACAGTACATCTGACAAATATCTGGACATAACTTCACACTAGGTAAATACACTGAGCTGCTGGGCATGTCAGCAAGCACTGAATAACTACAGGCAGACGGCTACAACATTGACTCAAGTTTCCTATGGGGGATACATATGTAATTGCAAATGTACCAGGCACTAAATGCATGTAACAACATGGAGTAACAGACACCAGTGTGAAAGTGCATACCCACAACCAATCTCAACACAGTCACAGTCACATTTTGGTAAGCCTAATTAATAGTACAGTATATGGACTTTGTGAAGAAAACATATCCTCATATTGGCTACTCACACACTAACTCTACATATACTGGCCCAATTCACTGTGTAGTCTGATGCCTAACTGTGGTATGGGACATGTCCCATTCTGGTCCTACACACATATATGCTGATAGGGTACCAGAAACTGGAACAGCATGCAACATCAGATTGAACAGGACCAAGAATGTGACATCTACCACAGTCTGTACACAGGTCAAGTAACATATTCACAATACTCTGCTACATAATACTGACACTGTCAGCAATCACCATAAGTACACAGACCTCACTACTGTACAGACTACAACAGAATGTCCAGGTTTTGTCCTCAGATATAAGGCCTACTATACATAACATGTCTGGCAGTCTGATATATCACTCGCTTTTTATCAGGAATGATGTCAGTAAATAATGATATACTGTACATATGCACCTCTTACTGCATGACATATGAATAAAGGGTGACAGACATGGGGGACAGAGGCACAAACACAGGGTCAATATTGACATATTGCTATGATAAGCTGAGAAAACTGCTGGTGTAATAGGGTTTGTTGTGAGATATCTCTTCTGAGGGATATGAAGTCAGTAATACACATGGATGTCACCATTTACAGACTGCAATCATCAAAGTATGCCACTGCATTTCTAAAGACAGGAAGTGTGTGAGTAACACACCACATCTAATCCAAAAACAAGAAGCAGTATCCACGATAGAAGGCTCCAACCAGTAAATTTAAAACAGAATTGTCCAAGTTTATTTCGAACACACACAAAAATACTAATAATCCAAACTCTGGCCAGTCTGCAGATAGCCCTACATGTGAGAGTTTCCTCAACCACATAACACAGTCATGCCAGACTTTAAATCATGCAGAACAGTCATGTCCACACAAAACCTGTTAAACCAACATTACTGCAAATGTAGAACAACCATACTTACATTCTGTCCCCATGTCTGGAAAATCCCCTTCCTGTTTGTTGGCCTGTCTCCACAGTGTATGTTGTAAGACGTATTTCCAACTACCCTCTGGGATGCTGTTTGTCAGACACCCACATGAAGTTCTACTCACAGTGAAGGAAAAGGGCTAACACCCACATGAAGTGCTTAGTTATAGGAGTGTTTTTCCATACAATTGGCTATAGCAATGATACCACAGCTGTTCCCCATGCAATTAGCAAGCGTGGGACTCCAATTCATGCAGAGGCCATCAACTGATCATGAGCATTACCTACAAAAGTTAAGCTGCTGTCTATGCAAAACAGATGTAGTTTTCCACATCTACCAGAGAGGGAGAGAGTGAGAGAGACAGAGAGAAAGTAAGAAAGGAAGGGAGAAAGAGCCAAGCGTGTTTGTGTATGATCCATGGGTGGAGAGTGGTATCTCGGTATTTTAATGGTTGCCTATATTGTTTACTAATCCATACTGTCACATAGTAATTGCACATGGCAGTACACATTTATGGCTGTGGATTGTCTACAACAACCTCTACAGTGTTTCAAAACTGGTGGCCTTGTAATGTGGACATTGAGACATATAGGTCCTCAATATAAAAATTTAGCAAAACCCAAACTGCAATGGATCCTGTCATTACACCATCACCCCAACACCCACACAAGATACTAATGATACACACACACTTACAAGTATAGAGTTTCAACCCCCTACCAGGCTATGTATTGCTATTACAGTGTTACATAGTTATTGCATGCATCACAGAGCTTACATGTTGGAGAGCTGTCCAAAGGTATCTTTGAAGGTGAGTGACATCAGCAACAGTGCTAAAAATGAGTGACATCAACAACAGTGCTAAAGCAGGGGTAAGAAGAGTGTAGTAAGTGTGAATATCCAAAAAATCATGTGTCAACAAAGACACACACACTCTCTCACACGAACACACACATTATCACAGTTGGCAGGACCAGGATTAGAACTCCTACCTAACTAGTTTGCTACACTACAATATTATGCAGTTATCACAAGCGCCACAGAGCTTATAGGGCTAAAACTTGGCCAAAAGGTTATTTGAAGGTGACTGACATCAGCAGGTGTGCTAACGTAGGCAATGGGAGGTGTAGTGAGTGTGAATGTCCTCAAAATCATTCATCTTCACACATGCAGACAGACTTGCACAGTTGCCATGTTTTGGATTAGAACTCCTACCTAACTAGTTTTCTACACAACAGTATTACACATGTATCACAATCACCACACAGCTTATAGGGCTAAGCTTTGGCCAGAGGGTTATTTCAAGGTGAGTGACATCAGCAGGAGTGATAACATGGGCAATGAGAAGTACAGTGTGTGTAAATAGGACATAAACCATTCCTCTGGAAACACACACACACACACACACTCAGTCACACACAACTTTACATTTGACAGGACAGGGTATATAAATGCTAGATGGATACTGATTTGTACTATCATGTTACATAGTTATCACAAGCACCACAGACACTATAGGGCTGAGGGCTACCAAAAGGAATGTCTACAGTGATTGACATCAGCACATCATGTGATATCTGTCAATTGGATGTGTTTTGGGTGTGATAGGCCTCATGATGGAAATCTCTCTGTCACTGTCTGTCTTTCTCTTCCCCACATCTCTGTGTCTGTACGTTTGTCATATTATAGTGTGTTGGCCTTGGGTATGTATGAGTATTCCTATCCAATGTGTGTGCAAAGCATGAATGGTGTATAATGTGGTGTGTGTGCACAGACATCTGCAACTGACAGATATGTATAGTCCACTGTGTTGTCAGGCATAGGCTTCATTTCCCAAAGTGTAGAAGCATGCCCAGTATGACCTTTTGTATTGAGTATGTGAATTCATTCCAGGTAGGTTGTACACCAGTCCAGGGTCTGGTGTTTTATGCCTACAGCTAGAAACCTGTTTCTGAAGGATATCTGTAGATAGGTAGACAATAAGGAGTTACAATGGGCGACAGATAGTGGGCTACAGTAACTATTGTGTCTGTGCTGCTTGTGTTACATGGTTGGTGTTAGCAGACATATTCAGACATATGTACTGTTTTACACTGTGATGTATTATGTCATCAACTACTGACAGATATACTTATCTGCTCACAGTTATTTCCTGGGAAATACTAGATGAATGAAGCTGTGTCCAGTATTGTGGTCTGCAGCTTACATATTCTTGCACACTCATGCCATTCTGGAGGGGTAGCTGCAGACACTTGCTGATGGGTCTGTGTAAATGGTCCAGCACTTTGGTACTATGGTGCTGGGGAACCCCTTCTTGTACATATATCAATGTAACAGAATGGCCATATCCTGCCGTGGTCATACCTCTCAGCTGTACAGATTCACCCAGGTTACCCAGAGGCAGGGTTCATATATCTGGTCAGTTTCCCTTCAATTGTGTTTTACGAGCAGGTTTGTAGCCACCCATTACTGGGTTTGCAGGCAGGGGTTGTATGGGCACACATCAGAGTTTCAGACTTCACACACTCCATGATATCCATGCTTCTACACCCCCCACTCTGTTATTCTATCCTCTTCCTAACATTATGCAAGCAATATCTGAGAAGTATCCCTATAGTTGTCCTTTCATCCAAGCGGTATTTAGGGGTTGGTCCACAGTTCATGCAGTAGGACATGATGGGCATGCTACTGGAATTTGTCAACATGGCCTTGCACTTGTGTTCTGTTGACTGTATTATATTGTTAGTTGGGACTTCATGAGATGACAAACATCGGCAGTACGGGTGAGGCATAGGCCTTTGAAAGAGGACTGTGGGCTATTTTGTAGTGATGCAGGCCAACTGTAGCAGGCCAGTGCATTCTGTCACTCCTAAATTCCCAAGCTGTGAGCCACTGGTTTCCCCTGGGGTGACAGGGTAAGCGTGCGAGGTGCTAATGGCAATGGTTCCTGTTCATATTAATCCACTGGTCTGGATGCTGGCAGGGTGCTGCTTACAGCTAGGGACACACTTGCATGGGACACCTCTTCAGCATTCTGCATTCTGTGGGTATTCCCATATAGAAGTGGGGGTCATACTGTACTCATTCCCAACAGCAAGGATATGACCTGTGATAAAACTGTGGCTGATGGTGAGGTGAGCTGAGTGCATGTGTGATATGGAAGCTTCTTGCAGCTGAATCACAGATATACATGGGACATTCCCTTATGCTGCCTTGTGCAGGGACGTAGGCAGTCTCTCATTACTTCATAACTCTGCCTTTTGTGGTCTGCAACTGCTTGGCCAGACTACATCAGTATTCCATACTACACAGACAATTAATGTGCTGCTAACCTGTATGTACAATTCCAAAGGTGTGTGCAGTTGACACTTACATTTTATGTACTCTGTCTAGGGTACTTTCACCTGTGTACTTTGTGCATATCTGGCCCCACATTCATGGCATGTCAATCTTTCAGACGGTGACAGATATTGACATCTGGACAGTGACTATGGACCACTGCTGATATGGTATTGCTGACAAGCATTGTGGTTGCAACTGCAGTTGTTGGAACATGGCCCTGTCATCAACAGTACTGGCCATAGGCCACCAAGGCACAACCCTCCATGCCTATGTGCTGACCACTTCCAGACAATATTGAACACACAACAACCTAACACATGGACCCCTGCATATTGTACACATGCAACAATCTATCCTGTAGTCTTGGCCAGCTCAGGTAATCTGTGCTCCACTGTTATTAAACCCACATGCACATGTTACTGCATTTCTACATAGGATTGTGGGGGGGGGGGGCACCTGATGACTTTAAAGATTTGCTTTGACTGTACTGGTATTTCAGGTACTCTGTTGGCTCCCATTTCATTTTGTATTCTGACCTATCATACAGACTGGAGGCATATCAGTAGAGTACAGATCTTAGGTTTTATTGGCCTACATTTCAGTTTTAGACTTCTTACCCTTCAAAAATAACATACAACTGCCAGACCTGTTGTAGTCTGTCTGTGCAGGTCTGGAGGGGAGCTGTTAACCACTGCCATTAATTGGAGGCCTGAGCCAAGCCTTTATTTATGGTCATCTACACCTATCCTGCTTGCTGAGGCTGGTGGTGGGTATGTGTGCCTCACTGACATGCATGTGTTTGTCCTATGGACACACATTTGGGCCAACAAATGTACTGCAGTGAGATTTGTTACCTTGTCTAGTACTGCTTAGTTTGTTAACACCAGTATTTTCAGGGATTTCATTCTGCCCATATAGGTATCCACTATCTGCTGCCATCTTATTCAGCCACCCGATTCCCTTGCATGCTCATGTCCATACCATAGATACAATTATCAAAACATACTACTATATTCAAAAATTGATAGGCACAGTGACTTACTGTGTGGCTGTGCCAGTACTGAGGACAGTGCTGGAGGGCTGACTAGGTCGGATGCACATGGTACACTCCCTATACATGGTAAAGCACTGGTAGTGTCATGCTTGGCATCCCTTTTACTGTATTCGTGAGTCAGAAAGAGGTATCATTCCCTGGGTCCCTAACGTGTCAGTGTATGGGCTATGGGTTGCCTCTGCCAAAGCCTGGGAATACTGGGCATGCCCCCATCTGTCTACATGGGCAGGCTGAAGTTGTTCCTCCTCCAAGTCCCTCTGTGCCTGTGATGGCCTTGGAAATGTGGGGGCTGTGTGGCCTTGCCCCGTGCTGTTCCTACTGCAAATTTTTCCACAGGATCATATTGTGTAGCATGGCACATACTATGAACATTTGTGTACATGTAGCTGGAGAGTACTGCAAGGTTCCACCGGATATGTCCAGGCAGCGGAACTGTGACTTGAGCATCCCAAACACATGTTCTATTATGATTCTGGTTTGTTCGTATGCCTCATTATGGAGTTCTTGTTTGGTTGTGTGTGCATTTCTGATGGGTGTCATCAGCCGCGGCTCCAGTGCATAACCAGCACCCCCCACTAGATGGCCATATGGGATGTCCCAAGTGGCAAATGATTGGTACAGCTGTGTCATATGCCAGATGTGGGAGCTTTGATAGCTTCCAGGGCTGCCAGCACACATATTCAAAATAATGCCCTGGGCATCGCTCATGACCTGCAGTTGATGGAGGGGAAGCCCTTGTGGTTTATGTAGACCCTACCCGTTCACCGGGTGGTGCTTTGATATGTATGTGTGTGTAGTCTATAGCACCCACTACCTCAGGGTATTCTGCTATTTGGTGGAAGAAATGCATATTGCTAGTCAACGCTGCACAGGTGTTGAGGAAATATATGTGCTCACCAGCATGTACTGACATGGCATCCAGGAACTGGTGGAGTACTCTGGATGTTGATTCCTGTGAGATCCCCATTATATCCCAGTTCCCCTTTGGAAGGTACCTGTGGGTAGTATTCTTAAGCCTACATATACCTTGGTATCCACTGGAATGGGTTCCTCTCTATTGGTTCTGTGTGTGAGGCATGGCCGGCGCAGCTCAACAATTTGCTTTAGAATGTCCTTGTCCACTCTATAGTGCTTCACTATCTCCTGCTCATGTAGCCTCTGCTAGGTTCCCCTGGGTCTGTACACTCTTCTCCTTCTCCTCATTGTGGGTTGGTCGTCAGCATTCACATCCTCACCACCTTCAGCCTCTTGCACTTATTGATGTATGAGAGCAACAGCAGCCCCTAAAATTGTATTAGTTTTGTCAGGTAAGATTTCCCCATCTGTGTACACCGGTGGTGTAGAGTTTGTGGGAAAAAACAGACTGGAAGGTGTTTGCATAGTTTATAGTAGTGTGCTAGGCTGTTCTATGTGTAATTTGCTGATTCTGATACATTTCACCTGCCAGCTATGCTAGTTCTCCTTGATTGCCTTCCTACTGCTATTTTCCCTTCCCATTGCCTTCTCTTTTAAGCCTGAAGGCACGGCATGCACACCTAGTGCTCAGATGTGAACAGAGCTGCTGTTTCCTGTCTTTTTTGTTTGTTTGTTTAAAACCTAGTGCACGGCATACAAACCCATTTAGGCAATGTAAACACTGCTAGGTAGCCTCAGACACACCCCCATTCCTCAGCCGGGCCACAGAGCTCCAATAAGCTTACAACATGCATGACACTACCCCTTATGAGGTCATCTACCTCTTCTATTTATACAATGGCATTGCTTCTCCTAGATGGTTGGGTACAAGCTAACACTGAGAGAAAATCTGTGATTCAGTATCAATCCCCTCATTTGCACAAAACAGAATGCTAATTCATAGTTACCACACTCACACTGAGCCTTCTCCCTTAGCGACCGCTATTCCTTGGTATTGTTGTCTTATGCATGCCATTGACTATTATGGCAAAATGCTTATTTGGGTTTAAAAGCATATTTCCAACTTTTTTTCTGATTTTCGGGCCAATCCTGTTTGCGCACTGCTGCCCTATGTTTAAACATCCGAAATCAGCCAAAAAAAATAAGTTATTTTTTATAATTTTGCAACTATTTCTCATGCCAATGGCCAAATATTTGGCCATTGTTATGCCTACTACATTGAATACATGCTTTCTTTGGAGCTGTCATGCTTCCATTTTGCAGAAATGTATTCGGTTAGTAATCAAATACATTTCTGCAGGTTACACTATTCCTAAACAGACAACTGCCTGCTTTCTGGATCGCTAATTCACCTCATCCACATGGTTTTCACCAGAAAATGGGGTAATTAACATATAGGGGTGGTGTCCATGCAGAAATAGTGTAGGAATGCTCGTGCACATTTTGGGAGCTCGTTCCTGGATAGCTTGGTGGCCATATTGAATGCACCAGCTCTTGCACTATTCCTGCACTCCATGCAGAGCTTGCTGAATCCAGCTGTATATCTTTCACTCTCTCTCTTATTACTTATGCTAATAAACCTAACATCTATTCATACTCCTAATATATCCCCCAAGGCCACACCAGCCACTGACATATATTCCTCCACACTTAACTCCTATTCTGATATATCGTCTAGACTTTTTCATCCCCATCCACTCCGTCTGTCTAAACTTAAGATTGTCCCTTATAAATGTTCCACTCTTAACCCAGTACCAATCAAAAATCAGCCTATTGCTACACAGAAAAGTTTAACTTTAATATTCCCTGTCTCCCAAAACTCATTCTCTCACTCTGTGGAGACATTCACCCCAACCCAGGACCCAACCCTTGTACTTCCAACAATACCTATTCCAACAGATCATTGAACTTTACCACCATCAATTTCCAAAGTATCAGAAACAAAATTCCTAAATTCCACACTTGGATATCCCAAACCCAACCTAATTTACTTGCCACTACTGAAACCTGGCTAAAACCATACATTAAGGACTCAGAATTCCTTCCACCTGTGTATTCCTGCCTAAGAGCAGACAGAGCACACAAAAAAGAAGGAGACATTGCCCTCCTCTTCCCACATAGCCTGTCCATTATTCCCTACTCATCTCATGTTCCACAATTCACTAATGCTGAAATATTAATCATCTTTCTAAAACTTAATGATTGCAAAAATATATGTATAACAACCTTAAACCTACCCCGAAGCAAAAACATTCCCCTTCTTGAGGAAGTCCTAGCCTGGATCTCTACAAATATTAACAATGAAACTATTATACTAGGTGATGTAAATATAAATTTGCTCGGTCAATCAAATTTGCCCTCACTCCCTAGTATCAACCTCTATAATTTCACTCAAATAATCACATATATAACTAGACCAGGTAAAAACAATAATGGCAGCTCAATCCTAAACTGGATCCTAGTTTCTGACCCTAACAAATTCTGTGAAACAGGCGCCCTTCCCTGCACTATCAGCAACCACCAGCCTGCCTACACCATACACAAACCCCCCCTCTTATGCAACCAACATCATTACATACTAATCAGAATTCTAACTCATTTTAACCCAGCTACTTTCAATGAACACATAAGGTCTATCAATTGGAATGTACTGAAGACCTTTCCACTAGATGAGGCAGTTGAATTTTTCAATTCAACTTTCCTGAAAGTTCTAAATTGCCTTGCTCCTTTCTGCTGCAAACGTATAAAATCCAAACACACCATCTGGCTTTCTAGAAGCACCAGACAGCTCATGGTCATCAGAGACAAAACTTGGAAAAAATGGCATAGAACTAAAAACCCTTCTGACCTCCAACAGTACAGGCAGTTTCACAACTAAGTAAAGCCCAATTTCCATCCTATCTTTATACTGTCCCCTATCTCAAAAATCACAGAAAAATGTATTTATACCCAGCTCCAACAATATATACTGAACAGCAATCTTCTATCTCCTTGTCAACATGGCTTTCTCTCCGCCCACAGTACCACCACTGCTCTCTTACCATTCATGAATACAGTTAACCAAGCTTGTAATGAAGGCAAACTAGTTTCCTCCCTCTTCCTTGATCTATCTTAGGCTTTCAACAGCATCTCCCACTTGCCTCTTCTCTCTAAGCTTTCCTCTTTGGGTATGTCCACATCAACATTACTCTGGTTTTCCAACTACCTGTCCAATAGAGAACAATCCACTAGATGGCTAAACTCCTTCTCACCATTCCTATATACATCCACAGGGGTTCCTCAAGGGTCCATATTAGGACTTCTACTCTTTAGTATTTTTATTAATGACTTCAACTCTTGTGTTACCAGCAACTCCATTATTCAATACGCAGGTGACTCAACAATAATTTGTACCACCAATACCATACCTGAACTACTCACAAACACACAACAAGCATTCTCTTCTATTGAAAATTGGATAACTAACAATCACGTTGCACTCACTCCCAACAAAACCAAACTTCTTCTTTTCACTCTTAAGAAAACCACCCTAATAAACAAACCAGACTTTAAAATCAATTCACTAAAGAAAACCACCATAGAAGTAGTCCCATACACAAAATTACTAGGTGTTATTATAGATGAAAGCTTAACCTTTGACCAACACATTCACAAAATCATCAGAAAAACCTACCAAAACCTTGGGACCCACTATAGACAAAAACACTTCCTTAACCCCTCTACCAAATAAACCCTCACCTCTACCTTCCTACTACCATCATAGTGCCCCTCTTCTCACTAACATACAAACCACCCTAGAAGCCAAAATGGAAACCTGCTACAATAAAGTTGCCAAATCAGCAACTAATGCTGCATATTTCTCCCACCACAGTTCTTCACTTCACGCACTCAAATGGCTCAAACTATTACAACCAACACCTTACTATAGCTCACAAAATAATCTATAAACCTTTCAACTGCCCATCTCACTCCTCCACTCTAACTCAATACCACCCAAATAGACACGTTAGATCAGAAAATGTGACCTTACTGCTCATCTAAAAACCCACTCTCCCCACTAGTCAAGCACTCTACTCATTCTGCATTGCCAAAATAAGGAATTCACTCCCATCACCACTTAGATCCTCTCAGGATGCTAAAACCTTCAAAAAGGCCCTTCACCTCCACTTATCTACCCATTGGCAATGCTGTTGCTCCAGCCCCATATAATCTGACCTATCTCACACTTTCAGCTCTCGCACACATCCCTAACCATTTCAACCTGTAACACTCAACTCCATCTATTTATCTCTTCTTCTTTATTTTTTATCTACTTCCCCTGACTTTGTTAGACATTTCTATTTACTGCACACTATCAGCTTCATTGTATATTGTCATTATTGTTAATTCTTCTCAATTGATGTTTATATAATGTTACGATCATTTCTGACTGTTAAACTTCATCTCATCTGTAGCTGTTTTTACCTTTGCTGTAGCTGATTGTAGCTTTGTTAATACAATTTGTAATTAAATTAATGTTGTACTGACATGTCTATTAGAGCTTTTCTCCCCACACCTCCACTGAAAATGGGATCATTCCAGCCCGTGGACACTTCTGGTAAACAAATGTAAATAAATAAATAATATCCTTCAAAAATGCATGCTAACACAAATTCTATTATGCTAGCAACTTTCTAAGTTTATAAGACCAATATTTAAAATTGGTTCCTTTTTTGGGCCTTTGTCCTCCAATTAATTAAAACTATGTCCAGATTTCTTGTGCTATGAGGACTATGGCGCAAACACACACACACACACACACACACACACACACACACACACACACACACACACACTCACCATTGTAATATCTCTCATCTGCTCAGAATTTTGCAGGATATCCAGAATTTTGCCTCATATTTTTAGTCTGTTCCTTATAAAATATGCGGTTTTCTGGCAAATCTCAGAGGAATGAAGTAATAGGATAATGATAGAAATTTGAGTTGCAGACATCATATCCTTCAGAGCATGCTTGGTAGTACAAAACCTGTTATTCTAGCAACTTTCTAAGTTTATAAGAATAATAATTTAAGTACCTTTATCTGCACTTTTTTTTCAAAAAATACAGTATTTAAATTGATTTTAACTGTGTTGCAGGAATATTAACTGAACTGGAAGTTTTGACTCTGCTCTTCAGTTAGTCCCACCCACCCTCCATGTTTTTGTTTTGGTGTTAATCTTAGTGGCCTTGAAACTGCCCACCCCTCTTGTAAATTTGTGTTTGAATACTCCTTCTGGGCCCATCTCATTTGCTCACTCAACTGAGTGCAGTGAGATCATATTCTGATTTCAGGCACTCCTACTGTGTACAAAGAGAGCATCTGGGAAACAGAAAAAAAAATTAAGCTTGTTTCCTGCCTTTCTTGTTAAGTGGTATAGACTATTTGTAGGCTTCTGAGCCCCCAAGCCCTTCTGTGTTGGAGGCAAGCCTTCTAGCTTAGTTTTTTTTTCTTATAACTAGCCAGTTTTCTAGTTTCAGCACTCAACTCGGTTTCTTTGATCTCAGCGCTTGTTCAGAAAAAAAAAATTCATCTGCTTTTACTGTACTTGTGTTTCTACCTACTTTATTTTACTTTTGCATCTTCTTAAAAGTACTCAATTGTATTTATTACTGCTTGGTGTAACTCATTCTAAGCCTTTTGGTTTAAACACTTGGCTTCGGACCAGTTGTTTTGCACTGAGAGGGTTTGTGGTCTGCACTGTAATGGCAGAACAGGTAGCTTACATCCTTCTAGGTTGGGAACTGCTGATTGAGGGCTCAGTGTCTGTTATTCTAAAAGTGTATTAATTCTGGTTTAAGCACTTGGGCTTTCAGGCCAGTTATTTTACATTAAGAGGGTTCGTGGTCTGCACTCTTGTGGGAGGAGAGGCTGGACTCTGCCCTTCTGAGCTGGGAATTTCTGGTTAAAGGCTTATAGTGCATGCATATCTGAACTGCTTCTTACTGAAGTTGGTGTGCCTTGTTTGCTGTGGCATAGACTGGATTCGGGCCTGCTGGATCTAGCTTTGTTTGTGTAACTTGAGCACTAATCCAGGCATTCTCTAAAGTATTCAATTGTATTTATTACTGCTTGGTAGTAACTTGATTAAAGTGTAGCTATCATTCTAAGTCTTTTGGATTAAGCACTTGGGCTTCAGACCAGTTGTTTTACATTAGGAAGGTTTGTGGCATGCACTGAGGTGGCAGGACAGGTAGCTTTCATCCTTCTAAGTTGGGAACTGCTGATTGAGAGCCCAGTGTCTGTTATTCTTAAAGTGTATTAGTTCTGGTTTAAGCACTTGGGCTTCAGGCCAGTTATTTTACATTAAGAAGGTTCGTGGTCTGCACTCTTGTGGGAGAAGAGGCTGGACTCTGCCCTTCTGAGCTGGGAATTTCTGGTTAAAGGTTTATAGTGCCTGAATATTTGAACTGTATCTTACTGAAATTGGTACACCTTGTTTGCTGTAGCATAGACTAGATCCAGGCCTGCTGAATCTAGCTTTGTTTATATGCTTCTTGTTTGTTTGCTTGTTATTTCCCTGGAACGCTAATTCCACCTAATACGCGGCTTCTCAGCACTTCTATGGATCACTAGTGATATCTGCATTGCTTACTGTACTTATTTCCTTGTTTCACTTGAAAGAATGTTACTGTTTGTTGTTTTTGCATTTAAGTTACCTGTAACACATTGCAATTAAGTTACCTGGCATTTGCTCACTAAAGCAATTATATAAGTCAGCACTAAAAATTAAAAGCACTACACCCTCACTCCCCACTGGCCCTTGTTTTCAATTATAAAGGAATTCCCAATATTATTCTAGCATGTCCAAAGGTCAGTTGTCAATCTCCTCTCCGGTCCAGCTAGTGAATCTGGGAATCTTGAGGCAATGTTACAACTGCCTCATGTACACAGACAACCCTCTCCTCCTCCCAACAAATTCCAACACATGTGAGAGATGCAACCATACAGCCAAACTGGAGGCTAAGCTCTCTCAACTCAGTACTGGCATAACCAGTCAGGAGGAGAAGGAAACCACACTCATAATTCCAGTCTCACATAGACCTACCATGACAGCAAACCAAACACATAATCACACAAAAACATACTCGGAGGCTCTAAATAAAGATCTGCCTAAGCAGCAGAAACCTCCAAAGCAGACACCCAAGCAACCGCTACCCCAAAACAAAACACGTGCAACACATATCTCACAAAGCCAGTGTGCCGAACAGTCACAGCCCTTAAGACTAAACAACACACCTGATACACTTGTAATAGGTGACTCTATCGTCAGGCACACTGACGTCCCGCTCACCAGGCTGAACAAGGAGAGGGTCACAGTGAGCAGCCTGTCGGGCGCTAGGATCTGCCACATAACACAAGCACTCAGGTCACTCCAAGGCAAGTACAAATATGACTCAGTCATTGTCCATGCTGGTGTGAATGACCTGAGACGTACCTCCCTGGACTACATGAAAAGAGACATAGAGGAGCTCTCTGAGCATGTAGCCCAGGCCGGTATGACCCTGACCTTGAGTAGCATATTACCCTCACCAAGAATGATGCTACAATATGAAGACAAGATGATCAATTTCAACAATTGGCTTAAGTACTGGTGTCATTCAAAGGGGATCCAATGCCTGTCAGCTTGGGATGATATGCTCAACAAGCCACGATGCTTCGCTAGGGATGGTTTGCACCTGTCACCCCTGGGCTTTTGGATATTGGCAAAGGCTCTTGCTACCCCCATAGTGCCTTTTTTAGGCAAGGCTCAAAAGACAAACCCACCTCCATAGGTATCACAAGGGATAAGAAACTAAGAGTAATGCTACTCAATGCCAGAAGTCTAAACCTCAAGATGCACGCACTCGAAACTCTCCTTAGCATGGAGAACATCGATATCTGTGCAGTAACAGAAACCTGGTTCAGGGCTCCCGAGAGCACCCCAGCACTACCAGGTTATACCTCATACCATGCTTTTCGGCCCCAAAACTTGGACCGAACCACAAAAGGAGAGGGAGTATTGATATTCATCAAAGATACCCACACCTCCAGGTTGGTGGCAAAGCACGAAGCATCAGAGACTATTCATGTGCAACTAGCAGTGGGTAAAACTGCCTTCCAGTTTATAGCCTGCTACAGACCACCCTCCCAAACCCAGGAACCCCACTCGGCCTTCCTGAGAACACTGGAAAATATGAAGGTCTCTTCAAACACCATTATATTGGGCGACTTCAACTACCCAACCATAGACTGGGAGCATTACTCTAGCTCCAACACCCTAGCCCAAAGGTTCCTAGAATTTATAAACTCAAATGCTATGGAACAACTTGTTACCACTCCCACAAGAGGGGAAAACATACTGGACCTGATCATCACTAACATGGGGACTCTATGCTCCAGACCAGAAGTGTATCCCTCACTGGTAAGCTCAGACCATAAACTAATCTCACTGGATATTCACATCCCGAGCCCACCCCCTGCCCAGAAAACTACAGTGAAAAACTTTTCTAAAGCAAATTTCACACTCCTCAAAACTGAGGTGGAATCCTTCAAAGCCCCAGGGCCTGTGGAAAATACGGCCCAGACCACAAAATCCTTTATAAACGCATTCTATGAACACCTTCAGGAATGCATGGATCATGCGATCCCAAATAAAACCAAGACCCAATCCTCCAAAGGCAGACGTCCTGTCTGGTGGACCCCAGCCATAAACAAACTATACAATAGAAGGAGGAAGCTACTAAATGATAGAGCAAAATCCCAAAAAGGGAAGGCATCACTGATCAGTATTAGCAAAAAACTACGGGCACTCATAAAATTGTCTAAGGCCAGCTTCGAGAGAAAAATTGCACAGGACACTAAGGATAATCACAAGGCTTTCTTTAGTTATGTTAGGAACCTGGGTGGTAATTCCCAGATATGCTCAGAATTAGTCCAAAATGACAAAAAATACACCGAACCCACAGACATTGCCAACATCCTAGCTGACAGGTTCAGCGCAAACTCCCCCCCCCTCCCCACCAAAAGGGCAAATATCTATCCCAGCAGAGTGCTGCCCCCCTGACATCTCAGATGCTCAGGTAAGAGCCACCCTCTCCAAAGCAAAAAACACAGCATCAATGGGACCAGATGGTGTCCCGGGCTGCATCCTACATGAACTCCAAGAAGAGCTAAACCCAAACATAAAACTACTGTTCAATCTCAGCCTTACTACAGGATATGTGCCCAAAGAGTGGCGTACAGCAACAGTGGTCCCTCTCCATAAAGGTGGTGCCTCAATGGATCCTGGAAACTATCACCCCATAAGCCTGACTAGCTTGGTCTGCAAAGCTATGGAAAGGATAATCATGAACCTCATAAATAAAGATATTGGGGACCTACCGACACTGGATCCTACCCAGTTCGGCTTTGTTAAGGGCAGATCCTGCCTCTTAAACCTGGTTGATTGCTTTGAAACAGTCACCAAGGCCATTGACGAGGGGAAGGTAGTCCACACAGCCTACCTGGACCTTGTAAAAGCCTTTGATACAATACCCCACTCTGGCATTATAGATAAGCTCACCAGCTTAAATATAAACCCCTATGTCACTAGATAGATTGCAAACTGGCTCAAGGACAGAACCCACATGGTTAGAATTGCTGGAGCCATGTCAGACCCCAAACCAGTTACAAGTGGTGTCCCACAAGGCTCAGTCCTGGGACCTCTCTTGTTCGGTATGTATTTCTCAGAGGTACACGCCAACACGGAATGACTGTGGCTGACCAAGTTCGCAGATGACTGCAAACTGGGCGCCATCATCGACTCTCCAGCCGACACAAGCATCCTCCAAAAGGGCCTCATAGAAACAGACAACTGGTGCCAGAGCCATGGCCTCAAGCTAAATGTCAAAAAGTGTATAGTCATCCCCTTTGGCAAAAACAAAGTGCCCACAAATTACCACATAGGTGGTAATCCATTAAGTACAGAAGAAGTAATTAGGGACCTGGGGACCCAAGTTGATAGCAATCTCTCATTTGACAACCACGTGGCCAAAGTGGTTAGAAAAACATTTTATATAGCCCACCTAATCATGAAGGGATGCACATCTAGATCAGGGGAGGTCATCGTGCCTCTTTACTCATCCCTCATCAGGCCCATAACTGAGTACAATGCCCCTTTTGGGATGTACCTTACCAGACACCTGCAGCAACTGGAAAGACCCCAAAAGTACCTCACCAAGAGGATCAAAGGGCTCAAACAGATGCCATATGCTGCCCGGTTAAAGAAACTCCAGCTCTACTCAGTGGCATACCGCCTGTTCAGAGGCAATCTGTGCCTGACGTATAAAGCCATGTCCAACCCGGAATTAATGGACATGCTGCACCTCAGAAAATCCAAATCCCATCGAGCTACGCGCTCGAGAGACTTGAACCTCAGCACTGAAATAAATAGGACATGCTGGAGGGACAGATTCATAACCCAGAGGCTCCCTTCACTCTGGAATAAAATCCCCGTCCAGGTTAGGCAGAGTCCCTCATTGACTCTCTTCAAGAGGAATCTTGATGAGTGGATGGGAGATTCTGTGTCACTGTTAGACAGAGGCACAGTATACTAACCTCGAAAAAGGGCATAGCAAAATAAATTTAAAATGGGTGGCGAAAGTCAAACACATTCTGGCTAGACTTATAAATGCCCTAGGGCAGATAGCCTAGTATGAACCTATGAACCTATATTTAAAAATAGTCCCTATTTTGTGGCTTTGTCTCCACATTATGTTTAGCTGTTAGCTTTGTCCAGATTTCTTACTCTAAGAAGTTGATAAGTATTATCCTTTTAACTGCTGGTATGGCAGTTATTTACTTTGGTCTTGTTTTGCTTCTATTTTATTTTTTTCCCTCTCTCTAAATGCAATTAGCCACAACTGTGTTTAGTGAGGGGGAAAGTGACAGAAGTTTATTTTCGCTCAATGTTCCTTCTTTGAGGGTATCGTAATAGGCAGCTTTGAAGCCACAGACTTTTACTGGACATTCCAAATGGTTGCTTAAGGTCAAAACCATTCTCTAATTGGCTCCCTTTCTCTCTCTTGGCTTATTGGCTATAGTTATGATTTGGGAACCAATCAGAGAATGGAAAGCAAAACGACCACTGTGGAAAGTGGAACAACGGAACACTCCTTCACTTCAGTGTCAAATGCAGATCTTTCTGCACAATGCTGTACAGTTGAATTCTAAGACACTGAGTAAGGATATCAAAGGGTTCTTAAAAACAAGGTTATATACAGTCGTTTAATATCCTGAACAAGTTATATAAATATTCTGTATGTCCATCATAATACTGAGCCATCAGAACCTAGTTAAATTTCTATTTTTTCCTTAAACTTTCCAAATGAAAAGCCAGAATGCAGTTATGTGCTAACTATATTCAAAAAGCTATAAAAGGGAGAGGGTGCAAGACAAACCAAGCAAGATGGCTGTTTGACTCACAGCTCTGGACAAATGAGGAGGAAAAAGTAATTAATCAATCAATTCCAGGTAAAAAAGTAAGAAAGAAATCACAGGTGGATGACAAAGAATAATAGGAACAACAGGTGATAGAGTTGTAATCAGCTCTACCAGAAGAACAGGTGCAAAAACTGTTTCAAAAGCCAGTAGTAATCACTAATGCTGTAGGCCTAATGAAAAAAAAATAATAAGGAATCCATGAAGAGAAGAAAGTAAGATGAAAGAAATAATCCAGTAATTGAAAGAGGACTGACGAATTCTCAGATCCTCAGATCAGAAGTACAAGAACACATTATAAGATTGGTAGAAATAGAAAAAAAAAGCTACACTGGCAAACAGAAACACTGGATGACCAAGAAAATAGCTACAGAAGAAACAAAGATAATTGGAGTTTCAGAGAATGTCTTGGATAAAGAACAGGGAAGAATGGTGCTTAAATTGCTGGAAAACAGATTCATCTACCCAAATTAAAAGAACCAATAACAGAATGCACTCCCTCGAGGGACTCCTTAAAATGGAGAACATTGATTTCTGTGCAGTGACTGAGACCTGGTTCAAGGCTCCAGAGAGCACCTCTGCATTACCAGGCTATAACTCATACCACACTTTTCGGCCATATAACCTGGACTGAAACAACAAAGGTGGAGGTGTGTCCATATTCATTAAGGACATCCACACCTCCAGGCTAGTTGCTCAGTATAATGCATCTAAGGTTATCCAAGTGCAACTAACTCTGGGCAAAACTGAAATCCAAATTGTAGCATGCTACAGATCCCCCACCATGCCCCAGGATTTCCACTCCTCTATTCTTGCTATACTGGGAAATATTAGGGATCAACCAAACACCCTAATAATGGGGGATTTCAACTACCCCACCATTAACTGGGAAAACTACTCATGTACAAACTCTTTGCTCAAAGCTTTCTGGAATTCATAAATTCCAATGACCTGGATCACCTTATCCACACCCCCACCAGGGGCAACAATATCCTAGACCTAGTGATTACCAATGTGAGTGACACACTCATCCACACCTGAAGTCAACTCCTCATTGGTCAGATCCGACCATAAGCTAATCACCCTATATATCCACATCCCGCACCTAACCCCATTAAGGGAACCACGGTAAAACATTTCTCCAAAGCCAACTTCATGCTTCTTAAGAAAGAAGTGGTGAACTTCATAACACCCATGCAGATGGACAAGACAGTTATGACTGCTGAATCCTACACAAATGCACTCTATAAGCACTTACACGAGTGCATGGATCGTGCTATCCCAAACAGAACCAAGATGCTATCCTAAAAAAAAGGAAGCCAATCTGGTGGTCCCCTGCCAAAAACAAACTCTACAACAAAATGAAGAAATTGTTGCAAAAGAGAATAAAATCCCATGAGTGCAGGAGCTCCCTGGTCAGCCTCAGTAAGAAGCTGAGATCCCTTAAAAGATCCTCCAAAGCTAGCTATGAAAACAAAATCACCACTGATTCTAAGGACAACCACAAAGCATTCTATAGCTATGTCAAGAATCTCAATGGCAACACCCACATCTGATCTGAGTTACAGCACAACAGCATGAAAATTACAGAACCAACTGATATTGTCGACATCCTGGCAGATAGGTTCACTGCTAACTTTACCCCTTTCTCACCCCCTAAAGGGCTCATATCTATACAGGAAGAATGCAGAGTCCCTTTAATCATAACTACTCACGTAAAAGCTGCACTCTCTAAAGCCAAAAACACAGCATCCATGGGACCAGACAACATCCCAGGCTGCGTTTTACATGAACTTCAGAACGAACTGGCTCCCTGCCTAAGCACCATGTTCAATCATAGCATCACGTCAGACTTTGACCTCACTGAATGGTGCACAGCAACAGTTATCCCACTCCACAAAGGGGGAGCCACTACTGATCCCGGGAGCTATCGCCCTATTAGCCTGATGAGCCTGGTCTGTAAGGCCATGGAGTGTATCATCATGTAACAAATAAACAAATACATTGGTAACCTCCAAACTATGCACCCCACCCAGTTCCGCTTTGTGCAAGGCAGATCATGCCTCTTGAACCTGATCAACTTCTTTGAGGCAGTCAGCAAAGCTGCAGATGAGGATAAGGTGGTTCACACAGCACCTATCTTGACCTTGCCAAGGCTTTCGACACCATCCCCCATTCTGGAATTATATCTAAAATCACTAAACTAGGTATAAATCCCTGTGTCACAAGATGGGTTGCCAAATGGCTTGCTGACAGAACCCACACTGTAAAAGTTGCAGACTCCAAATCTGACTCCAAACCACTGACAAGTGGAGTACCACAGGGTTCAGTCTTAGGACCTCTCCTGTTTGGTATCTACTTCTCTGAAGTATAGGCTAACACAGAAGGCCTTTGGCTAACGAAGTTCACAGATGACTGCAAACTAGGAACCATAGTCAAGTCCCCAAATGATGTGGACATCCTACAGAAGGGCCTCACTGAGACATATGCCTGGTGTCAGAGCCGTGGCCTCAAGCTCAATGCCAAAAAGTGCATTGTCATCCCTTTGGTAAAAAACTCTGTACCCATGAACTACCACATAGGTGGCAGTCTTCTTAATGCAGAATGTGTGATAAGAGACCTTGGGACCCAGGTGGACAGTAGTCTCTCCTTTGATAATCACATCATCAGAGTAGTCAGGAAATCCTTCTACATGGCACACCTCATCACAAAAGGGTTGTCATCCAGGAAAAAAGAGGTCATTGTTCCCCTCTACTCGACACTCATTAGACCCATTATAAAGTACAATGCCCCTTTTGGAATGTACCTCATAAGACATCTGCAGGACTGGAAAGACCACAGAAGTACCTCACAAAGAGGATTACTGGGCTCAAGCAGATGCCATACACTGACCATCTCAAAAAATTCCAGCTTTACTCTGTAGCATAACACCTACTCCGAGGTGATCTCTGCCTAACATATAAAGCTATGCCAAACCCAGAGCTGTTGGACATGCTACACCTAAAGAAATCCCAATCCTTCTGAGCTACATGCTCTAGGGACCTAAACCTTGTCACCACAATAAACAGGACATGCTGGGGGATAGATTCCTGTCCAAGAGACTTCCCATACTCTAGAAAAAGCTACCCATCTATGTCAAGCAAAGTTACTCATTAACACTCTTCAAGAAAAATCTTGATGGGTGGATAGGAAATAGGAAATACACCCCGGGGATCACTTCTGTGTGTCTGCTTGACAGGGGCACAGGAAAATAACTTTCTTAGGTGGACTAAGCCAGGAAACCTTGTTGGCTAGGCTTACTTAGTCCCTTGGGCCGATAGCTTAGTACCTACCTATGAACCTATGAGAACAAATCAACATATATGGTAGACTGGTTCTGCAAGAAGAGGACAGCTAAGACACATATCACCATGACTTCAGGGCTATAAACATGAAGAAATAATGAGACCAGGCAAGGCACAACGTATTACCATTTCATGGTGTGTTTGTAAAATTGTTGAAGGATTATTCTAAACCACCGTATAAGCTAAAAATAAGATGTCTGACCTGATGGGTATGCTGAAAGGCCTTGGAATTCCTGCATGGCTTAACTGCCTTGCTAACATAAGAACAAACTGGAAGGGAAACAGACATACATTTCATACAAAGGGAGAAGCAAACGTTTTTGTTATGGAGATTGTTGAAGCAGAGCAGCAGAAAAAAAAAGAAAGAAACAGGTTCATAGGTTCATAGAAGATTACTAAACTAACAGCATAAAAACACATAAAGTATAGCCAGTATGACATGATTTTAACCAACATGTAGCTCTAGCAGCAAGAAGATGTCATAGAGGTGAGCATATGCCTAGAGTACTTTACATATTGCCCCTGTCCACAAGGGCCATAGGTGCTACCTGAGGTATGAATTTGTGATTTTCCATCCATTGATCCAAACTGCATTTGAAGAGGGCCAGGGGAGGACTCTATTTAATGTGACTAGAAAGACTGTTCCAAAGAAGGGATATTCTCTATAACATATATCTGTCTCTCCAGCATGTTTTGTTTGAGTCATTGACTAGGTTTAGATTTCTAGACTGGCTAACCCTTATGCTGTTTGTCTTGTGGATTTGTAGCAGCTCCATCAGGGATGGATTTGTGAGTGCCTTGTAGATTAGGCATAGGTCCCCCTTAATAGTCATTAGGAGACAGAGTAAAGGGATAGGGCTTTTAGTCTATCTGCATAGGACATTTTGTTAACACTCTATATTTTCATTGTGAGGAACCTCTGAGGTCACTCCAGCTGTTGTAAGTGCCTAGTCAAGTACATCCCAAATGGCACATTGCTCTAAATTATTGGTCTTATGAGGGCTGAATACAGTGGGACTATACCTTCCTTGTATGTGGATGCCATCATTTTACTTATAAGCTGTGCCACATAGAATGACTTCCCCACCACTGTGGGAACATGATGGTCAAAGTTCAGGCTACTATCTATCTATCTGTGTAACTTGATCTCTCACCTCTGAGACTGCTCTTAGGGATGTGCTACTACTGTTGTAATTTGCAGGCGTCTTTGGATTCCCAAAAAGTATAATAATGCATTTTTTCACAATAAGTTTTAGGCCATGACTCTGACAACAATCATTTGCCTGATTTAGACCCTGATGAAGGATATCTACATCATTGGGGGATTTGATGATTGCCCCGAGCTTGCAGTTGTCTGCAGACTTTGTCATCCAGAGGCCATCAACATTAGCCTTGACTTCAGACAAATATATTTTGAACATTAATGGTCCCAGCACATCATTAGCTACTGGACTCTTGCTGGACCTGGACTTACCCACCTGAACCACGTGTTTCCTGTCTGTGAGCCAACTGGCTGTCCATCTGGTGATGTAGGGATGTGTGCCCAGTTTTGTGAGTTTATTTATAATACCTGAGTGTGGGATTGTGTCAAATGCCTTGGCTAGGTCAAGGTAGGTGGTATGCACTGTTTTACCCTCATCCATGGCCTTAGTGACTTTTCAAAAAAGTCCACCAGATTTAGTAGGCATGACCTGCCCTTGACAAAGTTATATTGGGTTGGGTCTAGTGTTTGGAAGTTTTTTATGTCATTATTATCAGGTTTATGAATATTATTTCCATGGTCTTACATATAAGACTAGTCAAACCTATGGGTCTGTTATTATCTGTGTCAGTTGATGGTCCCCCTTTGTGCAGAGGGATGACTGTTGCGGTCCTCCACTATATTGGAATGAAGCTAGTTCAGAAACTGTGAATAAATAGAGATCCCAATCATTCTGATAGGTCCTGATTCAAGCTATTTAACAGGCAATCTGGTATATCGCTGGGCCTTGCTGAAGCCATGTTTTTAGCATCAAAGAGTGCATTGGCAATCTGTTCTTTAGTGATAATTGGCAGGGGAGTAGTGGAGGGTATTTTTTGGAGGGGAATTCGGGTGATGGAAAGGTAAAATTTGAGCTGAATTTATCAGCCAGCAGATTTGCTGTATCTTCTGGCTGAGTATAGGTGATGCCATCTACAACTAATTCCACACATTGTTGGGTGTTGCCCTTAAAATTGAGGATATAACTGAAAAATGCCTTGTGGCTATCTCAGCTTTGCAGGCTATTTTTGTCTCAAAGTCTGTTTTCAAAGTATTGACTAGTTCCCTGATCCATTTGTTTAAACTAATGAGGAACTTTTTTTTCTGTTGTTCACATTACCTCTTACTTTTCAACAGAAATTTCTTTCTTTTGTTATCCAGCCTGTTAATTCCAGGGGTCAGCCAGGTTGGCATTATTTTGTGGTTTGACCTGGGATTATATTGGTCTGGTACTGTCATTTTTATGCAGTTGTTTATATGGTCATTCAGGGCTTTTATGTATGCATCTGAATAGACTTCTGTGTTTTTTGGGATTGAGGGAGCTTGGAAACTAGCTATGTAGTCCCTTAATAGGAGGTAGTTTGCCTTAGAAAAGTTCTTAAACTTTTTTGTGTGAGGTGGGGGGTTTAGTTTTACATTTATTTCAAGGGAGACTGCTTTGTGATCTGATCTTACCAGTGAAGACATCACACATGGGGCAAGGGGTGCAGTGCTCAATCATGTCTGTGAGTACCAGATCTATTATATTTGTACCTCTAGTGGGGATACAGACTAGCTGCTTCAGAACATTTGAGTTTACAAAGTCAAGAAATCTTTGGGCCTCCATGTTTGTGGCTGTGTATGCCTCCCAGATATTCGAGTGGTAATTAAAATCAGCCATGAGAATGGTATTGAGCTGGATGGTGTGTGATTCTAGTAACTTCAAATATAAGGTATAGGTTTCGTGGTTCACTGTGAGGGACCTGTAGCTAGCAAGAATGTGGTAATGGATTTTCCCATGGCTAGTTGTACATGAAGTAACTCAAGCATGTCATATTGTTTTACCAGCATGGAAATGTGTTTATCCTCTATATAGAGAGCTGCACCTCCACAATTTGCTCTTTCGTGTTCAGTGGGTGGTAGGAACCTATGAAAGGCATTATAGCCAAGCACAGCTGGACTCTTTCCATGGCATTGAACCATGATAAAATAACTGCACAGACAATAGCATTCTCCAAGGTGAGGAGCAGTTCTGCAGAGTGCAGTTTCTTGCTGAGATCCTTAGCATTGAGCAATATAACCTTTATCTTCTACTGAGTAGCTTTTGCTATATTGGAGGGTTTGTTTGTTTGACAATGCCTAAAAAAAGACACTGTATGGGGTGGATAATGTTTGGCCAATATCTGAAAGCCTAATGGTGACAGATGAAGACAATCCCTGACAAAGCGATATGGCCTGTCAACCATGTCCTACCAAGGCTGACAGGTACTGGGCCCTTTTAGAATGACACCAGTAGCTAAGCCAATTGATAAAGTCAATCATTTTCTGTTGGTATTGTGACAACATCTTTGGAGATGGCAGAATGCTGCTCAGTGCTAGGCTTATATTGGCTTGTGCCACATATTCTGAGAGCTTATTCATGTCTCTCTTTATATAGTCCAAAGAGGAATGTCTCAGGTCATTCATGCACACATGGACTATGGCAGAGTTATACTGGTACTTGGGGGTAAGTGACTTGAGTGGTTGCATGAAGTAACAGATCCTAGCCCCTGACAGGCAACTAACTGTAACCTTCTTATCCAGCCTGGACATCAATATGTCTCACAATGGAGTGTACTATGACCTAATTATTGGGTTGCGGTGTGTTTCACCTTATGGGTTTAGTAGCTGAGCCACAATGAGATGTAGCTTTATGGGTCATGATGGGAATTACCTTGTTTGCATGCATGCAGAGTTTCTGAGGACTGCACCTGAGAGGCGTTTGAGGTTTGGGTAAGTTACAAGTGAGCACCTCCACATATGTGGGTCTATGTATCTGGTCACTTGTAGGTGCAGTGATTGGTGTGCATGCATATGTGTGTGTGTGTGTGTGTGTGTGTGTGTGTGTGTGTGTGTGTGTGTGCGTGCGTGTGTGCGTGCGTGTGTGTGTGTGTGTGTGTGTGTGTGTGTGTGTGTGTGTGTGTGTGTGTGTGTGCATGTCCATGTGTGTCTGTGTCGCTGACAACCTATTTGTTGCTTTTTATGTCTGTATGTGAGCGACTAGCCTCCAGTGTTCAATGTGCGACTACATCTGTCACATACTGATTTTGTCTCTCCGAGAATTAAATGGTGGGCAGTGTACATATCACAATTGCTGCATTGCATCAGGATGCCCATGTCCACCAAGCCAGATGCAGATAAAGCTGGAAAGTGCCTATTCATGGTTGCAGGTCACAATGTGTACTTTGCAAGGGATAAGAGTGCTGGGTGTTTGTAACTGGATGAGGGATGGGTGCTTACTTTGGTGTAATCTACAGCTAACCTATCCAGGGGAAGCTGTCCAGTGCTCTTATCAGATGCTTTTTGAGCAGCGATATCCATGGGTGCTGTAATAATATAATATAGACCTAAGTAGTCCCAACTAAATGCATTTATGCCACTCACCATGCAAACTAGTTGCTCCTGTGAGTAGTGCGATACTGAAGTAAAGTTTTAAGGTAGTTTATATACAGAAATTTAAACTTCTGATGCTTGTGTATATACAACACATCTAATCGCCACTGTGTGAAGAGCAGCTTTGCTCAAATGCAAGGCTTATATATGATCAGAAAAAAGCAAGTTTTATACAAACTATCAAGTAAGTATACAATGAGCTTTCTACCAGCAATTGCCATCTTAAATAGGTGAAATCAGCCTTCTTTTGCCATAAGAGTGCAGACTTTGACCCTCTTAATGTAAAACAACTGGTTTGGAGCCAGAGTGTTAGGGAACCACAAACAGATGCCTAATGTTAAAAATCACTGGATACAATGTACTTAAATGCAGAACAGCAGCCATTACAGCACTTAGAAAATGCAACTTTTAAACTTTAAAGTGCAGAAAACAATAAATAGCACAGAAATCTTTAACAGTATAATGAAAACAATTAAAGCAAGTGCAAAATGACTCTTAATTTATCTTGCCAAGAATGCTTTCAGATGTTTGCAAAATCTCTCAAAAACTTTGGCATTGTTGACAAACAATGAGCAGCTCTGGATAAAAGCCAAATGTATCACCATTAATGGAATGGCAGACAAACTTGCAAAGGGCCAGAGATTAAGGTGTTTGCCTTACAAACACAAGGTACAGTGTTTGAATCTCACAAGGGATAACTGGCTAGGCTTAAAACAGCTCACAAGGGCAGTTAGCCCAGTATGAACCAGTAGAATTACAATCTGTTTGGAGAAAAATATTGATGTAGATGCACCTGTGAGAAAAAGAAGTAAAGAAGAGGTATAGAAATGTACAGAGAGTGATGTTGAGAAGATAAATGAAATAAACATAACCATAAACATAGCAGAGAAAATAGATGGAGGAAAGAATATGGGAAGCAGAGGAAATATGACATAGGTCTTTAGTTGACTGGACTTGAAAAATAGGAGGGGAAAAGAGCAAAATGGAAAAGTGGTAGGAGAATTGGACCAGGAAGGACACCAAGAGGAGGATGCCTTTAAGAACTGGAGAGCCTGTTCAAACAGGGAGAAAAGAGAATAAATTAGAGACAGAGCAAGAGAAGCAAATGAGAGAATGTATTCAACAAACTCCATCATATGCAGAAACTGGGTCATGACTGTATGCAAAAAGAATTGACAGAATAAACTCAGAGAATGAACGAAAGGGGGTAAAGGCAGTGGCGGCTGGTGACTTCAAATCAAGGGGGGGCTGCAGAAGACAGTGGAATGGGTGGGGTCAATGGGAAGGGGTGTGGCCAATTAGAAAGGGGAGGAGCTATGCTCAAAACCACAAAAGCTAACTTCAATTAAATACGCTGCCCTGGGTGCCAAACCATCATTATGAGAGTCCAATCAAGACAAAATGAAGTGTAAAAGAATAAAAATATTTCAATGCATTGGCTGCATGACAGCTTACTTAATATCTAGATGGAAACAAAAAGATTGCGAGGCATGAAAAAATAAATTACTTTTTAAATACATTACTGGAATGCCAGTCAAAATCAAGTATAAGATAAACAAGCAGCACTCAACTCAAACTGCTTCTGTTTGCACTGCAGTTCTAATTATAATTTATATTCAGCTTTATTAAACTACCAAGTAACACGCTGAAAGTAGAAATCTCTGTGATGCCCCCACTTGTAAAAATGTTTCTTATCCAAAAAAGACCTGCTGCCTGATGACTATCTATTTGTTTCATGGGGAAAACATGATCAAAGTAAAAAATGAAAAGCAAATAAGAAACAAGCTCAAGATACATTGCTTAAAGGATTACTGTACAGGTTATGGACCACACATGATAGATTGGCATTCTGTTTAGTTTACGGGTAAAGCCTGCAGAGATGACTGGAAGTCTCCAACAAGTGTAATGCGCTTCTTAAAATAAAGTAATCCTGTCCTTTATTACAAATACTGTCATATGCATTTCAATACCAGAGGCTTATACATTATCCAGTTAAGTATTCTCTGCATGGCAACAACAGAAAGGCTTTCAATGTTGGCAATTCTTTAATTAGCTTACTTACATCTTACGATCTCAGACAAGCTTACCTGATGGTCATTAAAACATTGCTACTTAAACACAGAGCAACAGACACTTTGAGTTGTTGTTGTGTCTTTTGGCTTTTTCCCAGTTAGGGGTCACCACAGCGGAACTCTGGTCCGCTAATGATTGGCAGTAGATTTTTACATACCGAGTTGCCGGCCCTGACACACAACCTTCAACAAAGGTACGCCTATTCACGCATGTCTCCACACAGAAGACGCTCTAGCTGAGAATCGAACAGGACAACATCTTATTGTGAGGTGACAACGCTACCACGGCACCACCACCGCGGATAACTTTTAGTAATAAGCATAAATCAACAGTACAAAAATATGACAAACCAGACCATTCTGCAAAATCAAGGACATATGAAAAGCCATTGTATTACTTGTGTCTACCTTGGATGGGGGGATACTCTGCACATTTACACTGCATAACTACTCCTTGCCTTGCTTGGACACATCCAGAGTCACTACATGAGGGAGTTGGGTGCAACAAGTATGTCACAATTTGAAATGTCTCTGGCTGACTGTGATAGCCCTGACACATTTGTCATATCTCTCAACCTCAGAGCAAGAAATCTGGACAAAGCCATACATAGAAGTGGACAAAGGCCCAAAAATATTTTAAATATTGCTCTTATAAACTTAGAAAGATAATAGAATAACTCTTGCATTAGTATGATTTTTCTGAAGGGTATGAAATCTGAAACTCAAATGTCTGCCATTATTTTCTAACTTCAGTCTTTAATGATTTGTCACTAATTTGCCAAAAAAAACAATTTTATGAAAAATGGACCAAAAATGTGATGCAAAAATATAAAACAGCCACACAATACAGCTGGGAACCTGTCAAAGAAGGGACACTTTAATATTAGTACTGCTAACTTGAGCAGCTGACAAAATAAAAGAATCTACATGCATTTCTGAAATAAAAGTAATCTATAACTCTGATTATTACAGTTATTTCTTAATAGTAAACCCTCCATGTTTTCTTCCAAAATTGCTATTTTGCAGAGGGATTATTAGGGGCAAGAACAACATTTTGAGCCAGAATCAGGGACAGTTGAGAGGTTTGGCTATGCCTAATTCTACAAAGCAATTTATTTGCATGTACCTCTCAACCTGTTAATACAATAAATCTGGACAAGGCCAAATATATTGAGGGAACATATAAAGAGTACTAAAAATTGCTCTTGTATAAACTGCGACAGTTGATAGAATAACAGGCCTTACTTTAGCATGCATTTTTCTGAAGGTTATGAAATCTGAAACTCAGTGTGTCATTATTTAGTGACTTAATTCCTAAATGATTTTCCAGAAAACCACAAATTTTATGAGGAACAAACCAAAAATAAAAAGCAAAAATCTATTCATTCTTTGAAAATCTGGACAGTTGGGAAGTATAGTTCAGCTGGGGCTGTCTTGAGTTTGCCCCTTTCCCCCTCTCAACATGGTCGAATGGAGCCTCCCCCCTGCAGCCATTCCAATGTTTCATTACTTGGCTATTTCACTCCATTTACCATGAACACTAATGTGCATACTGTTTACTTCTGTGATGATTTGAACTTCATTTGAAAGTTTTATTTTGCATTTTACAGCACAAACACTAAGTCATCTGCTAAATAAAGCAATGCAGTCTCACAATGAAAACAGACTTAGCGTTAAAATTTCTCTGCCCTTGAAACTCACATTCAATGAAACAGCATTGAAACCCACATTCAAAGAAAATACATGTTGCCAGTGGCAGATAGATTAATTCTGGGCTGTTTTCAAATTATAGGCCCCTTGCATATGAAACATACATGTGCTCGTTGATACACCTTCCTGATTGTACTAAATTATATTCCTTGTACAATACAGTACAGTTGTTAGAGGGTTTTTTTAAAATTATTAAACAATGAAACAAAACACATGCACCAATAATGACAAAACTGGCCAATTCAGAACATTTTACCAGTTAACAATGAAACAAAATGCATGCACCCATAACGACAAAACTGCCCACTTCAGAACATTTCCATCATAAAATTCTACTCAGATTTCTACAGTCCACCATTATCAGTAAATATGCACAATTCTACAGTCCACCATTATCAGTAAATATGCACAATCTCTGAAGAAGTAAAAGTCCTCTAAATAATTCCACATTAAAGAAATCTGTAACTAATGAAGAGGTTGCTGCTAGCAAACATCTTTATAGTTCATGGTTTCATCAAAAAGTAAAGTGTCTGTTGCCCCTGAGGAATAAATTGCCAAATGATAAGCTAGTAATATTGCAATAGGAAATGGATGGCAAACTGATAACAGGCTCATAGTTATTATCTTCGCCAAGGAAGACATTCTCAGTATGGCAGCATCCACCCTTGTGGGAGTAGAACCCACAGCCTTCTGCATCACAAGCAAGTACACAACCTGTTGTGCTATTAACAATGCAAGCAAACTTAGCATAAGCAGCACTAAACTTCTCTTCCCCTGCAGCTCTCAGCTCCTTGTAAAATCTACTCAATACTCAACTACATCTCAACTTCGCAGCACAAGAAATCTGGAAAAAGCCAAAATTTATTGGGGGGGGGAGCCCAAAAACCAGGGACACATTAAACTTTGCTTGTATAATCTTGGAAAGTTGCTAGAATAAAACGCTGTGTTACCACCATACATTTTATTGCCAAGGTCCCTGTACAAAACAGTCAGAGCAACATACCACTACGCCAAATCAGATGCTTTGTGAAGGAGGAGGAAGACTGAAACTTAAATGGCTATCATTTAGTGAATTCAGTTCTCACCATAGCGGTCAACCTCTTAGCACAAAACATCTGGACAAACCCAGTAATGAGGGAATATAGCCCTCAAACATATTCAGTGAATTCAGTTTTTGCCATAGCTGTCAACCTTAGCACAAAAAACCTGGACGAAGCCAATAATGGAGGAATACAGTCCCAAAAATAGGGACAAATTTCAAATATTCATCTTATAAACATAGAAAATTGCTAGAATAAAAAGGTTGTGTTACTATGTATTTTCTGAAGAATATGAAGTCTGAAATTCAAATGCCTGTCAGTTTTACTTCTGATGGAACAAAAACAATTTTCAGCAGATGCCCAGGGAGAAATACTGCAGACACGTCTTTGTAAAATGGCAGGACACCAGAGCAAATCCACACAAACACAGGGAGGAGATGCAGACTCCACACAGAAGGCACCCCAGCCAAGAATCAAACCAAAAAAACCTATAGCTGTGAGGCAACAATGCTACCACTGCACCATCAAATATGGAAGGAATTAAACATTCAGAAACCTGAAGTCTGAAATTGAAATGCCTGTCAATTTTATTTAACATTTGTTAACCAGGACAGTCTGACTTGGAACAAAAAAAACAATTTTCAGCAGAGGCCCAGGAAGAAATAATGCAGACATGTCTTTGTAACATGGGAGGACACAAAAGCAAACCCACACAAACAGAGGGAGAAGATGCAGACCCCACACAGAAGGCACCACAGCCAAGAATCGAACCTAAAAACCTGCAGTTGCGAGGCAACAGTGCTACCAATGCACCATCAAATATCAAGCATTCAAATATTTAGAAACCACAGATATTATGAGGAATAGAACAGATCAAATATGAGGCAAAAATCTGCAATTTTTTTACAAATGGTGGTGGGTAGGGAATTCAGGCTCTTCACCTGCATACAAGGTACAGGGTTCTGAGGTATTCCCTACCACACCACCATGCTCTAGCCACCAGTATATAGCAACTGGGGCATTTTACACACACACACACACACACACACACACACACACACACACACACACACACACACACACACACACACACACACACACACACACACACACACACCTGTTTAAATGTGTCCAGATCCAAGTAGCCCGCTCAACATCCATGAAGCAGCAGTACAATACAATTCGACATCCAAGTCCGCGATGAAAGCCCCGAATCCATGAAGCAGCAGTAATAAGTCCACCCTCAATGAAACCCGCTCGAAATCCAAGTCTGAAATCCCCGTGAGAGCTTAAAACTTACCTCACCTCTCTCCTGATTGGTCCTGCCTGCTGATAAAGCAGTCCGGAGCTCCTCTGTTCTGTGCAGTCATCATCACACAGATTCCTGGGCATCTGCAGGGCAGAAATGCCTTCCCTGTATCTGGACTGCTGACTCAGGCAGTCTGACTTCGCACAGATTCCTGGGCATCTGCGGGGCAGTCTGCACATGTGCAGAGTTAGTTCTGGGAATCGTGAAAACATTTTTTTTGTTTTCTTTTTTCTTTAATTTTATGTTTTACAGTTTGTTTTTCTTTTTGTTTGTAGGTGGGAGGGCTGCAGTCCTATAGCACGAGCCACCCCTGGGTAAAGGAGACTTTAAAGGTCTTATGAGATCTGTGAACATGTAGCACTATTCATTTTTTTTATTAAAACACTGCTTCAGAAGTAATAGAAAGGTACTGTGTAAAAGGAGGGGTCAAAATAGACAGACTGCTGTTATGTGGTCTTTCCTATGATGCACTATTTCCGATTTCCATATACAAGTAAGCTTTTTCTTTGAAGTAGTGGGCAAAAATATTGTGGTATACCTGAAATGAAAATGGGGGAAGAAGTGAAAGAAATAATCATGGAAACTCCAGTCTTAGGTTTAACTACAATGTGTTAGAACAGAATAAAATGAAATGTATGAAACTGTTATAAAAGCAGAATCAAATGTAAAGAAAAAAGGTAGCAACTATAGGAAAGGGGAGCAATAAACAGGAGTAAACAACAGATAGTAATGAGTCATAGTAGGGAAGTGAATGTAAGAAGTCCAGGGTCAAAACAAAACTTGGAACAAAGATAAGATGAATTACCCAAGTCTAGAGACACTTAAATTGCAGGCTGTAATGCAGCAAATCCAACTCTTTGTAGGAAGGGGACTAAGCATAGGCAAAGGCAAAAGGACAGAAGGTCCAGCTCAGCATGAAACCCAAATGAAGAGAACTATTAAAAGGCAGTGATGGGGGTTATAAAACCAAAGATAACAGAAAATAATGAATATATACTGAAAGTGGTAACCTGGAGCATAAAGGGACTTTGCACCCAATCAAAGTTGAAAAAAAAATACAACGAAATTAATAGGATACAATGGGATGTTGTACTGTTCTAGAACATTATTCATTTGATAAGGAAAAATAAATGGAAAGAGATGGACACTAGGGAATTTGGTTTACCATCAAAATGTCGATTGCACATTCACGAATGTGCATATTATCGATACCTTATAGCAAAACCCATAATGCCGATGTTGCAAAATGTCACAAAAACACCGAACGTCAACATTTCCAACTGCTCTGCAAATAAAAGCAAGTGCTAACATGGATCAAAAAGGGGGTGAAATTCTGCAGTTTGGAACATCGGTGTTTGGCATTTTTAACTGTTGCAGGTCAAAGTTCGCAAATGTGGTATCAAACAATGTGTGCTCAACATTTTGATGGCAAACCAGGGAATTTGTATGCCCCAAACAAGGATACAGGTGACTTTTACAGCAGGTTCTTTGGAGAATTAAATAAAATGTAATAAAAAGGGATGGAGTGGAAGCAGCGGGGGGGGGGGGGGACTGCAATGTCGCACTTGATCCCAAGGAAGACAGATTGTTTGGCAAAAGTACAGAATGTAAGCAAAATTAGTTACTTGCATAGAGGCAAAGCTCAGATATGATTAAACATTGTAAACCAGAAATATTAAAGGCAAGTATGTTGAAATAGTACTAATGGTGGGAATTAAAATACTGGAATTGTACACAAATAATGTGTTTTATACATCAGAATTAATTAATATGGAAGGGGAAATGTGTAAAGTATACTGATTTACTGCAGGTAAATGTACTGAAGTGTCAAAGAAACATTTCTGACATAAATCTGGAAATACTGATGTAATGATTAATGTCAATTGCAATACCACAGTTATGTACATAACTAGAAACGGACATGCTAACAAAGGATATGATAGGGATATCAAGCTGCAGTTTTACAAAGGAGCATGACAATGTGATATACATGTTAACAAAATGCTAGGCTGAGATAACAGTTAGCAAGGACACAAGATACATTATGGGATGAATGCACAGACTGCAGTTATGGCATATGAGATGTATATATAGGGAATTTATGTATGTAAGCCAACACCATTTCTAAATTCTCCACCTCATTATGTAAACACAAGAACAAATGGACCTTACAGCTGTAATGTCACGTACATCAGAAATGAACAGGATTTTACAAAGAAATCTCAGTGGCACCCATAGGAAAGGGGCTTATCACCTAAACATGTGTACTAGACAAGCAATTGTTGTGTAGTCACGTAAATGCTAAATGGTACTGTAATAACACACAACATAAATAAGTGACAAATGACAACACAGATTGAATGACATGTCATGATTTCAAGTTTTCATTGCTGATTTGCAAACATCTTAAAAATCATTATACTGGGCATGTTCACATGGAATGGTAACATAACAGCAATTCAACAGCAGCAACACACAAGAAAGTGTTGTAACAGAGGACCAATCACAGTTTCAGATGGATTGCCAGTATGCCACACTGTACAAAATGTTTATGGGATCCCTCATCTGCCATTAAGTTGCATAGTGTGATGAAAACAATTATAGTAATAATGAAATATCTTGATGAAAACATGCAATACAGAGCATAATTATTTTGGGAACACACAATGCCTGTGAGCAATGAATGGCATAATAAACATTTGCATCAAGTCACTTTTGAAAACATGCCAGGACAGATATCAGAGAGATGCATTATAATCATGGGTGCCACAGTAATAAGCGTATCAGTCATAGCATGAAGAACATCCTTGAAGAATTTATAGCACTTTCCTATCATAAAGGGGTACGGGGGATCTGCCTTGTAGGGCAAGATCTTAAAAATCTGGCTCTATAACTCTGCCATAACTATTGTCTGTGTGTCAGCCTCTGCTGTATGACACATTTGTCTGATAGACAGATGTCACCATTTTCAAACTCTTGCCTCTTTGCACATATGTCTAAGGTACAGATTGGATAGGAAATGCTTGCTTGCTTACTCACAAACTTGCTTTTATGAATACGTATTGCAGAAGAAAAGTTTTTGATTTCTCCTTCCTACTTATTTGTGTATGATTGCTTATACAATTAGGCAAAAGGACAGAAGGTCCAGATCAGCATGAGACCCAAATGAAGAGAACTATTAAAAGGCAGTGATGGGGGTTATAAAACCAAAGATAACAGAAAATAATGAATATATACTGAAAGTGGTAACCTGGAGCATAAAGGGGCTTTGCACCCAATCAAAGTTGAAAAAAAAATTTCAGTGACTATTGTAAGTAATGCAATCTATTTCAGTTTTGATTATTTCTATACTTGTGCAGATGATGTTATCATTGACCTATTTCATAGTTCATATACACTGCTCAATTGAAATGCTTGATATACAGTATTGGGTAGAATACATAGCTGTATATTGCAAACATCAATCATATAAGCTGTTACTGACATAACTGTATACATCAGACAAATGTTCTGGTTAGGGCCATATACATATTTCCATATGATATGAGAGTACTCAGTTATATATTTTTTTCCTTACAGCTTCCACACTTACCTTGTCATTACTGGGGGTACAAATTGTTTCCTTGGGGGTGACTCTGTCTGAGGCTATCAGAACACAGCCATTACATGGTCAAATAAAGGCTGTGTAGTTTGACATTATTTGTCATATCTGCATGTGCATGGGATCTTAGGCTTTGACCTAGGTTGTGAATGTAAATGCTCCTTTGTCTTTAGTCAGAGACAGGGCATAGTGTGCATGCCTCCATCTGACAGCACCCCCTGCACCTGGTGATTCTCCCTCAGACTCTTCATTTGCTATTGCTGCTGCTGACCCTGCTTGTGGTCCTTCAAACTGTGGTCCTGCCCCTTGGTGTCCTTGTTGAAACTGTTTCCTGAGAATGATATTGTGTAACATGTCACAGACATGAGTATTTGGGCAAAAGTGCCTGGGTCTTACTGCAGGGCACCTACTGCCTCCTGATGTGTCTAGACACTGGAACCGTGATTTGAGCATCCAAATACCCATTCTATAATATACCTAGTTTGAGAGGTGGCCTCATTATATCCTTGTTCAGTGGGGCTGTGTGGGTTTCTCATGGGTGTCATGAGCCAGGGCTCCAGTGCATAACCCATATCCCACTAGATGACTTTGTAGAAAGTCACCCCAAGCAAACCTTAAGTACAGCTCGCAGATGTGCTATAAATGCGAGTCATGAAAACTGCTTAGGTTATCTGTACATGCATTGTAGCTGGTCCCTTTGACATTACAGTCAACCTGACAGTGTATACAAGAAATAATGCCTGGCAAGGTGTGTGGTAATGTGTAATTAACACTTGCCCATGGGTGTTATGAGGCCTGTAGCCACAGGAAGGGTGTTAATTACACATTAACACACTCCCTGGAGGGCATTATTGCACTTAGAGAATCGGTTTTCTGTAAAACTGTTGTGTCTTACTTAACTTACTTAATTTTTTTAAGTACTATATATATTTTTTATATATTTTTGATATAAAATAGTTTCTCTACCTAATGTTTCAAACTTGCTGTAGTATATGTTAATGGTGTTGGATGTATGTAAACCTCTTTACTACTATTGACAGTGGTCAAACTCTGTCATGCAGACACATATACACACACTTCTGCTTCAGAAAATGCAAGCTGATGCAAATCCTAATGTTGAAGTAATGTTGTGGTTTTACAACAGGATCATGTAGAAATATGTTGTTATTTTGAGCCTTTGTCCCCCGTTTATTTTATGCTTATCCAGATATGTTAAGGTAAGAGACTGAGAGGTATGCAGACCTGTTTGCTGCTGCTGCTGCTGCCAGGGATTGCTCTCACTATTCACTCTCTCTCTCTGTCTCTCTCACACACACAGTCTCTTCTACTTTCATACATGTATACACTCTCACTCTTAGACATATACATAAAAACACTTTGTTATTTTAAGTTTCTTTTCTTTTTTACTTTACACTCGCTAAACAGGAAAAGCACTCAGCGAGTGTAAAATAAAGGCTCTATCAATCTCACTGCTCTCTCTCTCTCTCTCTCTCGTACACTCATACACAGACTCTTCCACACACATATACACACATTGTCTTCTGCTTTCATGCATGCATTCAGTTACAGAGGCAGACAGAAACATAAACACCCGCGTACAGATACATACACACACATACACTTTTTTCTATTTTTTTTTTTTTTTACACTCGCTAAACAGCAAAAGGGCTGCTTAGTGAGTGTAAAATAGCTTGATCGATTTTGCCTTCCCTCGCATGCGCAGATACATTTAAACATAAACAGACATAAGCACACACACTTTTTTTTTTTTACATTCACTAAACAGCAGAAGCACTGCTTATCAAGCATGACATAATGGCTGCCATGATATGCTGCCATGAAGCGGTGGACTCATTTTTCATCGGGCATTACTTATAGATTAATACTCAGCTGGAGGACGTTTGTTCTCCAATCAGAATGTGATCTACAGATTGCCCATTCTCTAAAGAGCAGTACCCTTTCCTGTTAATGTACCCCCTTCCCTGCATAGCCGGCCTTAGGCATAGGCCAACTAGGTGGCCGCCTAGGGCGCCGCTGTAGCAGGGGCACTTTTCCAGTATTTATCTGGTGTAGGGAGACCAGGATGGGGGCACTGGGTGGTGTTGTGGGGGGTGCCGTGGAGCCCTTTTGCCTAGGGCACCAGTTGACCTAAGGCCGCTCCTGCTTCCCTGTTCATTGGGTCGTTTTATTTCTATGTGTTTGCAATCTATGTCCCTCAAAACTTCTTGGAAGTGTGGTATTGCATGAAACTCCTGCATGATTCTTGCTGTCTATTCTAAAGTGCATGGGAAGCAAATGTTATCCTTTGCATGTTGCAGCATTGCATTTAAAACCTGATGTTATATTCTAGACTTTGATGCCTGTGACTCACAGATATAGCCCTTATGCATCTCTGGAAAGTACCAGTAACTAGTATACCTACTGTCACTCATACCTTTTTTTCTACTGAGATGAATTTTCCACAATTTCCACTGGGGCCTGAGGTGGGGCAGCAGAGTTTGCATAGTTCCTCTAGTGATTCCCTGTCCACCTTGCATCATTCATCAATTTCTGTGTCATGCAGTCTATGATAAGTCATATAGGGTCTAAACACCCTCCTTCTTGCTTAAGGTCTGATAGGAGCAGCATCTTAATTTAAAGCATTTTGCACATACAGGATAATGATAGCAGCAGTAACCCCTAACATTTTTTTTCTAAGTGAAATAGTGTCTGTATTCCAAAGGGTTTCTGAGTTCAGGTCAAGTGAAGACTGAGTGTACACCATTGCTTTATAGTTTCCTGAATGGCAACAACATATTTGATTGGGTAATTATCGTGTAATTTGACTATTTATGCAAGTATATTTGTTTTGAGGCTCTAGACTACATGTAGAGCTGTCTAATGAATAGCAAATAGCATGCTATAGTGTGTACCATGGCGCACTGCATACATGATAGCAGCACTTAGTGTAGCAGCTGTTAATGAATCCAGCCCTTATAATGCAATTGGAGTTATATAAGTTTTGTTTGAACTACGTTGCGCCATGTCTGAAAGACTTTTTGTCCATAGTACGTTCTGACCCTCTGCAGTAAAAATACTACGCTTGCTCTTCTAGGGTACATACTGCCATGGCTTTTCTTTTTTTAATTATTAGTTGTTGTAAATTGAGGGAATTTCCTTAAGATTTTAATGAATATCTACAGTAGACTACAGAGGTGTGAAAGGAAAAGCAGTCAAGTCAAAATGATCTCTGAGTGTTTTAAAACTTGGTTGAAAGCCATTTTGTCCGTTAGTATGTTCTGATCTTCTGAAGAAAAACTAGTAAGCTTGCACTTCTAGAGTGCATAATGCAAACAACTTTTGCTGTTTTTTCTTAAGAGCTGCTCTAAGTTGAGCATGTTTCCTTGAAATTTTAAAGTATATCCACAATAGACTTTGTGGAGATGCAAAAGGAAAAGCAGCTAAGTCAAAACACTCTGACATCATCATAATTTACGCTCATTGTTTATAGGTTCATAGGTGTGTACTAGGCTAATGGCCCTGAATCCTTTACAAGCCTAGCCCACAGGATTACCCTGGCATTGTGCCACCTGACCTTAGTTCCCAGTGTTTCTGTCAAGTAGAGCCAATGGAGTGTTCCTGGGGTGAATTTTCTATTTCCCATCCACTCATCAAGATTTCTCTTGAAGAGGGCCAGTGAGGTGCTCTGCTTGACATGTATGGGAAGTCTATTCCATAGCATGGGCAGTCTCTGGGTAATGAATCTATCCCACCAGCATGTTCTGTTGATTGTGGTAATGAGGTTGAGGTCTCTGGAGCATGTGGTATGGAGGGATTGGGATTTCTTTAGATGTAGCATTTCTAACAGAGCTGGGTCAGACATGGCTTTGTAAGTCAAGCAGAGATTGCCTCTAAGTAGGCGGTATGAGACAGAGAATAGTTGGACTTTTTTGAGTATGCCCATATAGGACAAGTGGTTAAGGCCTAGGAACGTCTTTGTGAGGTACTTTTGTGGCCTCTCCAGTTGTTGCAGGTGTCTAGTGAGGTACATGTGAAATGGGGCATTGTACTCAATGATTGGCCTAATGAGAGAAGAGTAGAGGGAGACAATGCCCTCTTTCTTCCTGGATGCAAAACCCTTAGTAATGAGATGTGCCACATAGAAGGACTATCTGACCACAGTGGCGATGTGGTGGTCAAAAGAGAGGTTGCTGTCAACCTGTGTTCCCAAATCTCTTATAACACCTTCTGTGTTCAGTGGACTACCATCAATGTGGTAATTCATGGGAACTGGGTTTTTCCCAAAGGTGATGACAACACATTTTTTGGCATTGAACTTAAGGCCATGGTTCTGTCATCAGTCATTGGTCTCAGTGAGGCCTTTTTGTAAGATGTCAACATTGTTTGGGGAGTTAATAATGGCTACCAACTTGCAATCTTCTCTGAACTTTATCAGCCAGAGTCCCTTTGTGTTGGCTGGAAGTTTGAGAAGTAGACACCAAACACGAGAGGACCCAGGACCAATCCTGTGGGACTCCACTTGTAACTGCTTGGCAGTCTGACTTGGAGTCAGCTACTTTCACACTGTGGTTTCTATCTGTGAGCCAGTTTTCAACCCACCTAGTGATATAGAGGCTGATGCCTAACTTATTGTGTTTATCTATTATACTTGAGTGGGGAATGGTATCAAAGGCCTTGGCCAGGTCAAGATAGGTTGTATGAACCACCATGCCTTCATCCACAGTTCTGGAGACTGACTCAAAGAAGTCGACCAAGTTAAGCAGGCATGATCTACCCTTCACAAAACCAACCTGTGTGGGATTCAGAGTTTGGAGATTCCCTATATCCTTGTTTATTTGGTCCATGATGATGCATTACATAGCTTTGCATATCAGACTTGTCAGGCTCATGGGACTATAGTTCGCAGGGTCTGTAGTCACTTCTCCTTTGCGGAGAGGGATGACTGTAACAGTGTATCATTCAGTAGGGACAAAGCCTGATGTGACGTTGTGATTGAACAGGACACACAGGTGAGGTGCCAGTTCACTCTGTAGTTCATGTAGAACACAGCCAGGGATATAGTCAGGTCCCATAGAAGCTGTATTCTTGGCCTTTGACAGTACTGTTTTACCCTGTGCAGCAGTAATAGTGGGTGCCTGGCAATCCACTGGTATTATGATTGGTCCTTTGTGGGGGAGAGAGGGGTAAAGTTGGCACTGAATCTGTCAGGCAGTATATTGGCAATATTTGTTGTCTCAGTATAGGAGGTACCATTGTGCAGTAGTTCAGATCAAATCTGGGTATTGCCGTGGAGATTCTTTACATAAATATAGAAGGCATTGTGATTGTCTTTACTATTTGCTGCAATTCTGTTTTCATAGCTATCTTTAGAGGATTTGATGAGGGATCTCGACTTTTTGTTGAGGCTGATAAGGGAGTTTTTCCATTCTTGGGATTTCACCTTATTCAGCATCAGTTTCCTCCTTCTGTTGTAGAGTTTGTTTATGGCAGGGGACCACCAGATTGGCTTCCTTTTTTTGGAGGAGAGCATCTTGGTTTTATTTCGTATGGTGAGATCCATGCATTTGTCTACGTGTTCGTACAGTGCATTGGTGTATGATTCGGCAGTCATGTAACTATTCTCCATTTGCATGGGTGCAGTGAAGTTATCCACCTCTGTTTGTAGCAGCCCAAAATTAGGTTTGGAGAAGTTTTTCATGGTGGTTACCTTTGGGGGGAGCGGGGTAGGAGGGATGTGGATTTCCAAGGGGATTAGTTTGTCTACAAGGAAATGATTGTGTGAATGGAATCTGAATAAGTATGTATCATTAGTTCACAATTCTTGCTTTATTATTTTAAGGTGCATTTTAATATTTTTAAAATAAAAATATTTTTGGCTGTTAAGATAAATCTGAAAACTTAATTTAACTATTGGTGCACTTATGAATTTAAAATTATGGCATTGCTGAGAAATACTATGTTCACATCACTATGATAAGGCTCAGTTCGATTATAATAGCTGATGTCATTTTTCTGTTTCTACTGCACACTATTTGAGATCTTTAATATTTGTCAACACATTTAGTTTAGGAAAAAGAAACAATTTGTTTATAACTAGGTAATTTGCCAGGCTACATTTTGTTAGTAAAAATTGGGCTGGGGGGGGTGGGTCTTATGTTTTTTCTTGCCATGGACTATTTATCTGCTTTTTCTTGCAATGAACTATTTATCTGCATGAGTGTTTGTTAACCAGTAAGTAAATCTTCATTTATACAAAGTGATTTAAATCAGTCTGCAAAGATAAATGATAAGACAAGAGAAGTAACTTAATTTATGTATTTTTATGAATTTATAATGAAATAAATCATTTAATGTTTTGATGGAATATTTTTATCAGCTTAATGCAAGATTTGTACACAAAATAATAACATGACTGTCAGCTGTAATTTGATTTATGTGTTAGAAACCTTTTTAAGATATTTGTTCATTGAAACCTAAACTTCTAGTTAGCAGCATCTTATTTTTTTCACATTCCCCATTTGTTTAGAAGAGATACTTTCAGAGAAGGTTTAAGCTCTATGATGTATTTTTTTAACTTTAATCTTCATGGTATTTAATTTTGAAAATATTAATTTAACTTGGGAGAAAAAGAATTTTATACATAATGCTAACAGTTTTCATATGGAATATTGTCTATATCCACAGAATAGAAGACTGTTTTCCTTAGTACTAATGATGTGTGTTTATTAGGTTAATCAGTATATCTCAGAACTAGACGCTTAAAGAAGTCTCACTGACTGCTACCTGTACCCATTCGTTTGTCAGGGAGAATGTTTTTCTGCTAAGATAATGACCTTTAGCAGAGAATCATTTAAATAAAATGATGGGAGCACCAACATACCATTAATTTCAGAATTCGGAAGTGCGTATTTCAAAGGGTGTTGCGTATTATTTAGTGTAGTTGTCTTTACTAAAAGGTAGTTTATCTTCATTTTAAGAGGGTTTGAACAATAGTTTGCAAAGTTGTGCTGATTTTTAAATGAGTTGTATTTATTTTTTTTCTTATCAAAACTAGAAAACATTTCTTTATCATAACATATGTTGTTCAGACAGAATAAATATGGGGATGTGCCTTGTAAGGCATAAACAATGGCATTCCTTAAACATGCTATGCAATTGAAGCAGGTATGGATAGCTACATCTACTACTATCCATATCAGTACATAGGTATTGAGTAAACAGACAAGTTATCGCAGTAAGATACCGATATTGTCTTGAATGCAATTATTTTGATTTTGTTTACTTCAGAATTAAAGACAGAGCAATGTTAATTTAGAATAGATGTACTTCAGAAATATTCCTCACCATAACATTATATCTGTTTTGAGATTAAATGATTCACCCCGGGATTCAGCAAACTTCCGTGCAAGAATAGCTTATTCTTACACAGAAGGGACCGTTCCTGTGCAGCACTGCAGTGCGCCATGCATATTCATGAAGGCTTGCTGCCGTGCTGTAAAACAGACACGGTTCTGTGTACGAGTGCAGGGGGTATGTCTGAGAGCAGTGCTCTCAAAATACACATGCCCCCTGCACACTAGAATTACTGTACGGCAATATAAATCGAGCAAGAATGCTCGTAACTCCCCCAACCCATCAGCGTAAGAAATCTGGACAAAGCCATAAGAGACAATCATCTCTACAAAGCCAGAAAGTTTATAGAATAACAGGTTCAGCATTAGCATGGATATTCTGAAGGGTACAAAGTAAAAAACACAACAAATACATTTTTTTTTCATATATGCAATAAAGTTTGTGTAGCTGTGCAGGTGTGCCCATTGCTTAGCTATGCTTACTCCAGCTGAAATGGCAGGATAAATTAAATAGCAATAGACATCCAGCATAAGCATAAGCACAATAGTGTAGTGGTTAGAGTGTATGTCTTGCATGTAGTCATTCACAATTCGAGCCTCACCAAAGCCATTCCCATTTTGTAGGTATAAACAATACAGTTTTAATTTATTTGTATATTTATGTAGGAAGTAGCTTATTTTTCTCAACCAGAGTAGTGAATTAGGCCCAGATGTGAGGTGTCAGTGTAATAAAATAGTGAAACCCCCATATAAACACAAGTGCCCCATATAGTATAGTCACACAAGAATAAAAGTTATTGCAGCACATTGGGGGATGTCAGGGAAGGTAAATAAATATATATTATGTAATGAATGATGAATCAATCCCATACAGGTGGTAGTCCAATAAAATAAAACATAAGCATTGCTAAGCATTGTGTACATATGAATACTAAGCAATGAGTAGCCCAGCTAAGTGGATTTTCCCATTGTTACGCACTGCTGAGCCTGCCCCTTTAACCACTGCCAACCTTAGCTAAGCAGGTTTTCCCATAGCTTAGCTTAGCTCAGAATTTTCAAAACCATTCAATCATGGCAAAGGGTGGGAAATCAGCCATATTTAAACCCCACAGGTGGGAATACAGCTCATAACTGGTTGTAGCTCTCCAGTGTAGGCAGTATGGCAGGTGTTGGAGAAGCATGCCCTTTTGGGCGCAGTGTTGGGGCATACAGGAGTCCAAGGTCATGGTAGGACTCCTGGTAAAAAAACCTGATGTGAGACTGCTGCAGGACAAGTACCAGGGCTCCCAATATAAAGCAAATGCCAGGGAAAGTCTCGTCCGTGATCTCACCAGTGCCACGGGTATCCTTTGGACTGGAGAGCAGGTCCGGCATCACTATGCCGACTTGAAACAGGGGAAATGGGAACTATTGGAACAGTGGGTCCAAGAAGCTAAGAGAGGGGAGATGTCCCAGCAGTGTGAAAGTATTCATAGCAATAACTGTTTAACAAAGTCTAGCCTGTGTATGTGATGGATAGGTATGCATAAATGTTTTTCTATTTTCATTACTGCTCCAGCTGAGCGAACTGTGAAACAGGAAGCCCATGCCAGTAGGATGCAAAGGCTGTGTTGTGATTCTGGTGAGTAACAATCCTGCTTGTAGTAGTCTATCAAATAAATATAAAGGAGTAAAATGTCACCTGGCAGTATAAAAAATGTGTATGGTTTATACTGAATAAACCAGACAATATGATAGTAATAGTCCCATATAGGTCATATTTAAATAAAAGTGTAACTGCCTGGCAATAAAGTTCTAAATCCTGGACTGGTTGTGTTTACTCTGGTATTCTATGGCATGAAATGTTGCATTCACCCAGATCTGATATCTGAATTTCCGACACTGTGCTACATAAAAATATGTCTAGAATGTCTGTATAAGAATGTTGTAATTAGAAGGTCAGATTGTACAACCAAGAGAGACATAGACAGAAAACATTGAAGGAAGAGACAGCAGTTTCTCAATAATTCACTCTGATGATGTACAAATGGTTATATTTTTAGCAGACACAGCCATGGTTTGAATCACGGGAGTGGAAGTAAGCTGTATGCATAATTTTAACTAGGATTTTGGGAATATGTGTAGAAACAGTCAGGTAATGTTAACAAACATTCCCCCACAGGTCTTCCAGGTAAGAGAACTGTAACTGCCTGGCAATAAAGGTCTAAATCCTGGACTGGTTGTCTTTACTTTGGTATTCTATGGCCTGACATGTTGCACTCACCAAGATCTGATATCTGAAGAGTAATCTTAGGTTAACCACTTATTCCCACACTGTGCTATATAAAAAAAAATATGTCTAGGAATGTCTGTATAAGAATGTTGTAATTACAAGGTCAGATTGTACAACCAAGGGAGACTTAGACAGAAAACACTGAAGAAAGAGACAGCAGTTTCTTAATAGCTAACTCTGATGAAACACAAACTGTTGTATTTTTTAGCAGACACAGCCATGGTTCAAATCCCAGGAGTGGTAGTAAGCTGTATGCATAATTTTAACTCGGATTTTGGAAATATGTGTAGAAACAGTGAGGTAGTTTTAAAAAACATTCCCCCCACAGGTCTTCCAGGTAAGGGAAGTAGAAAGTAGCTATAAGACAGTTGAATTATACACTGTGTACAAACATACCACTGGCCAAACCAAGGCCATAGGGTATTGCAATAATACCTATAGAGTAATGATTAAAGCAATGATCATTAAAGTTGTGAGTACTGCAGAGATATACAAGTTGTTAATTGACATCTCTCTACCCCCCACAACATATCTGCAACAATAATCTAAACACACAAATCAATGGGTATGTTTTACACCAAACCTACTGTTGGGACATATGTCCTATTGTTAAACAAATATTGAAATGTGTTTCTATTAATGTCCCATGTTGTAATACTATCATTGCTGGCTTGATGCTATCAATGTAACCTACATGCCGTTGTAATGGCCATTGTGTTTCCATATATGCATGGGTTCTGTTTGCCATGCATCTGTTCCATAGCTGTTGTTTTGGGTTAATGGGAATATCTATACATGCTGTTATAACTAATCCTGGATTGTGTTGACTATTACTAACCCACATATGTTCTAAAACTGCAACACCATAGCACATTTGGGAAGGCCGGTCCTAGCGGATCCACCTCTCCCACCTCATCTAACCGTGGCTCCAGGCCCCAGGATGTCTGGGACCCACCCTGGGACCTCCTCATCCATTGGTCCTGCATCAACTTCAGGTGGAACCGTCTCAGGGGATGGGGCTTGGCCCCCAAGAGCGGGTGCGGACTGGATACCATCACCTGAAGCCAGGTCCGGGGATTGGTGCATAGCAAGGTCCAAAAGGAGTTTGGAGATCTGCTATGCCAGCTTGAGGGCTGCATGGCACAATTAGAGGGTAAGCCTGCCCCTCTTGCTTAGCTCCAACCACAGCCACCATTGGGGCTGTGAAGGTGCAGTGGTGACTGCTCATGGATGGGGACCTCATTCCCACTGTTTCCATTTGGGGGTTCATGGACTTCCAATTTCCAAACACCCCTCCCCGTCCAAAGTGTTTACCCCCACATGTATCATATAATGCTCCTGTATACTGTCTTGTCTGTCTTCCTACCCAACCTACCTCCCCAAATATACCTACTATCCTTCCCCAACATCCCACTCTCACATTAAAAAAAAAGGGCAATCCATTCCCCCCAAAAAATTTCACCCCATACATAGCTGTCCATTTCACGCACGTGTCCACTGGACACATGTAATCTGGTCTAATTGGCTTCACAATACATTATCATTGTCCTCACCCCTCTCTCAGGGGTTTGAGTGTCCAAATATACCTCCAAATTCAGTATATATGCACAGCTGTTGCTGTAGAAGAAATGGACATCTATGGACCTTTCCTACACCCATCCTGCACATCCCTAGCTACTTTCCCTATTGTCTTTCCCTCTTTGTGCCCCCTTTTTCACCACTTTCCTATCACCCCTTTTTCCTTTTCTATTAAATAAATTAGCATGGTGGTAAGCAGGAGTAAGCACTTATAAGCAGTAGTAATCAGGATTACACCTTTCTGCACAGCACTAAGCAATGCCTACACAGATTAAGCACTTTTAAGGCTAATTGTCTGTAAGCATATTTAACCAGAACTTAGCATTGCTTACCGCCACACAAACCCATGTAAAACTGCTTAAAAGTGCCTCAATCACTCTGTATCCAACAGCCCTTGTTCTGTCCAGCAACAAAATAATCAGCCCTTGCAAGCCTTAAACCCAGGACCCTACAGACCATAGCCACAGGAAGTTACCACAAAGCCATCTGAGCTGTAGATATGTCTGATGTTTTTTCAAACATATCATGCAACACAGTCATTCAACAGAAGGGAAAAATGTATATATGTATATCTATATATATATATATATATATATATATATATATATATATATATATATATATATAATACCTCACAAAACTTCCACACAAACAAATAAAATAGCCGTAAAAAAGCAAAATAATAAAAAACAAATGGCTAAAACACAAATTGACTTTATTACATAAAAATCTAACTGGTAAGCACTTTCATTCCCTTCATGGAACTTCTTCAGACCAAGTTGTATAACGAACACACTTCTTTAAATACTTAATAACAATAACATGTGACCTAAAGCACTTAATGCCTTAACCCTTTCCTTCTAAGAACAACTTTAAAGTTTCCCTATCATTTAAATCAGGGTATATACCTGCATTCAGCCTGATTTGCCAGCAGTATTCTCTCCAGTCCAGGTCGTCTTCTGCATCAAACCTATGATCAAAACCATTAACTTCATCAATTATTACAAATTTGAAACATGGCTTAGTTTTTTCTAAGAAATGTTTTTGCTTAACATGTTTTGTCAAGGCACTGCTTGCATCAGTCTTGTCTACTGCTCTTATATGTTCATTCCCTCGCATTTAGAATTTTCTAAGGGTTCTTCTTATATAGAATGCTGGACATAATTCACACACAGCCATGTATACCACATATTTGGACCTGCAATTATACAAATTATTCAACCTAATTTCAAAACTTCTTGCTGCCACTACAAAATTCTTAACTTCTTTCATATATTGACAGAACTTACAACTGTTACATCTTTTCATTCCCACTTCCAACGCATCTGGCATACTTGAGCATAAATCCCTTTTCTTAAAAAAGTCTTTTAAACTATTTCCTCTTTTAGAGACAAAGACAGGGTCTCCCCTATAACATTTTTAATTTCTTGAAAATTCATTGAGAATCTTCAATTATTCTTGATTATTCCTTTGATTTTACTTTCATCTACTGAACTGTCTAAAATACATCCTAGGGAAAATGATTTTCATTTTCTTTTGACTTGCTATTTACATTTGCTCCCTTATGTTCCCTTACATTTTTACTTCTATCCAAGAATTGTTAATAATGTCCTTGGGATGCCCTCTTTCTTGAAAATTCCTTTTAAGTTCTTCACATTCTTTTTCAAAAAATACTGCTTCATCTGTTAACCTGTTCATTCTAGTGAATTACCCCTTCACTATGTTTTCTTTTTCGGGCTAAATTTATGCATACTACTGTAGTAGAGATAGCTGTTACTTTGCACTTCCTTTTTATAAATCTTAACTTTTAAAGCATTGCAAGATCTATACACATTCAGGTCCAAAAAAATTAATGTTGTCCTTCCTATAATTAAATTTCAACTGAAGGTAACTCGTGGATTCATTCACATGTTTAATAAAATCTAAGAGTTCTTTTTTGAAACCCTCCCAAATAAAAAAAAAAACAAATTATCAATAAAACGTCTGTACATGATGATATGTTTTGCAAAAAATTATTCTAAAATAACTTTTTTTTCCCAGTTCATCAGGACTATATTTGCATAGCTGGGGGCCATAGACTTCCCCATAGCTACACCATTTTTCCATCTGTATATTTCATCATTATACTCCAAAAAATTATAAGATAAAATAACATCCAACATTCCTGTGAATAATCTCATTTGTCTATTGTTAAATAATCCTGAAGTACAAAGCTCCCTATTCACCATTTCCAACTCTTCTGTATTTGGTATGACGGTATACAATGTAGAAATATCTGCTGTAACCAAACACATGGAATCATCTATTTTCACATTCTTCATTAAAATTTTAAATTCAAAGGAATCTTTAATATAAAATTTACTTTGTATGACTAACTTCTGTAAATATTTATCTACGAAGATGGCTAGAGGTTCCATCTTACTGCCTTGACTGGCTACTATCGGCCTAAAATCAGGGCAATTCAAGTTTTTATGGATTTTAGGAAGTCACTAAAAGAGGAACGAGTTTAAAAGACTTTTTTAAGAAAAGGAATTTACACTCAGGTATGCCTGATTTGTTGGAAGTGGGGATGAAAAGATGTAACAGTTGTAAGTTATGTCAATATATGAAAGAATTTAAGAATTTTGTAGTGGCAGCAAGAAGTTTTGAAATTAGGTTGAATAGTTTGTACGATTGCAGGTCCAAATATGTTGTATACATGGCTCTGTGTGACTTATGTCCAGCATTCTATATTGGAAGAACCCTTAGAGAATTTTACATGCGAGTGAATGAACATATAAGAGCGGTAGACAAGACTGATGTAAGCAATGCCTTGGCAAAACACATTAAGCAAAAATATTTGTTAGAAAAAAATAAGGCACGCTTCAAATTTGTATTATACAAGACCCCCCATTAAATATTCAAAAACGTGCATGCTGTTTGGTCAGCGTGCATGTTTTAAATCAGAGTTATAGTAATGGAAAAAGGTCCAGTCGCCCTGACTTTTTCCATTACTATAACTCTTTTTTCACACTGTTTTGCTATGTTAAACGAGTTTAACATAGCAAGACAGCTTTAAAAAAGAAACGGAGATTCTCTGTTGCTTTTTTTAAAGCTGTCTTGCTATGTTAAACTCATTTAACATAGCAAAACAGTTTTTAAAAACCAACGGAGATCTTGCTTTCTCCGTTGCTTTTTTCTAAACTGTCTCGCTATGTTAAACGGGTTTAACATAGCCAGACAGCTTTAAAAAAGCAACAGATATTCTTAGTTGCATCCGTTGCTTTTTTTGAAGCTGCCTGGCTATGTTAAACTCATTTAACATAGCGAAACAGTTTTTAAAAAGCAACAGAGATCTTGTTTTCTCTGTTGCTTTTTTCAAAACTGTCTCGCTATGTTAAATGGGTTTAACATAGCCAGACAGCTTTAAAAAAGCAACAGATATTCTCCGTTGCATCCGTTGCTTTTTTTAAAGCTGTCTCTCTATGTTAAACCCATTTAACATAGCGAAACAGTTTTTAAAATGCAACGGAGATCTTGCTGTCTCCGT
>NC_056736.1:183441194-183598694 GCF_019279795.1 Protopterus annectens
AAGACATTCTCCAACCACATCTCATCCCCTGCTCCCAATACCACTTCCCCTTCCTCTTCCCAACCCTCCATTCCTAATCTTTCCACCCCTAATCTAAAACCTGTCTCAACCTCCTACATCAAAAAGCTTCTTTCGAAACTAAAGTCATGTTCCAATGCCCCTGACAATCTTCCCTCACTCTTTCTTAAGCTCGCCGCAGATGGTATTGCCATCCCCATCAGCATTCTCATCAATAGGTCTATCCAGGAACTGTATGTCCCCAAATTATGGCATGCTGCCTTTATCGTACTGCACCACAAAGGAGGCAAAAATAATAGCATCTCTAACTTTCGACCAACAGCCATTCTTACCCCAATTTCAAAAATCCTTGAAAAATGTATCCACCAGCAGCTCATGCCCTACCTCATCAATAATCAACTCCTCATGCCTACACAGCATGGCTTACATCCTGGCCACAGTACAATAACTCCTTTCTTTCTTAGACATGGTCAACCATGCCTGGGACTCTGGAAAAATTGTCTCCACTGTCCTTCTCGATCTTTCCAAGGCATTTGACACTGTCTCTCATACCCATCTTCTGAATCACCTTTCTAACCTCAATCTCTCCCAAAAATCCCTTACATGGTTCAATAGTTATCTTTCTGATAGATCCCAGGCTGTGAAATGGCAAACTGATACCTCAACCTTCCTACCTATCCCAACTGGGGTCCCCCAGGGGTCTATACTCGGACCAATGCTCTTTAATATATTCATCAATAGTTTTCACACTGGAATTCCAAACACTCAAATAGTGCTATATGCAGATGACTCCACTTTAGTCTGCTCTGCTCATAGACTTCTCAAGCTCCAGGCAAAAACCCAGTTGGCCTTCACAACTACAGAGAACTGGATCCTTCAAAACCATCTCTCCCTTAATGCCAATAAATCCAAAATCCTTCTTTTCTCCCCCTCAAAAGCCCTCTCTCTCAGCAAACAATCCTTCAATATCATCAGCCGTACCAACTCCACTATAGAAGTTGTTCCTTTTGCTAAACTTCTTGGGGTTACCATTGATGAACACCTGAAATTCGATACACATGTCCAACTAAATATTAAGAAAACTCATCAGAAACTTGGTATGCTATACAGAAACTCTCACTTTCTCTCCCCTTCTACTAGGCAAACTCTCGCCACTACCTACATACTACCATCACTACTGTACGGTGCTCCACTACTAACAAACCTCTCTGTTACAACAACATCTCTGAATTCACTACTAAATCTAACCACTTCTCCCATCATTGTACCTCTCTTCAAATGCTTAACTGGCTAGAGCTTCCCAACTACCTTGACTACCTCCAACTCACTACAACCCACAAATTAATATTTAAACCTACTGCATGCCCTGCTCTAGAAAATATCTTGCCATCTTACACACCTCACAGACCCCTGAGATCTGCCCATCAAAATCGACTTTCTGTATACAAACCAAAACATCCCGCTGGCCAGTTTCTCCTATCCTTTTCCTTAGCCAAATAATGGAACTCTCTCCCACCCTCACTATGAATCTCTAAAAACTTTGAACACTTCAAATCACAGCTCCATTCCCACCTCAACCATAATTAGAAATGTAATTGCACCCTACCTACCTAATCTTGCTAATGTCCCTATTCTGCAAATTCTCCCCTATACATGTGCTTCCACATGTACCTCTTCTACACCTTGCTGTTTTTCCCTCTACAGCTTCCCCTTTCTCAATCTAACATTCAAAACCTTGAATGTATATAATGTAAATACTCTACATAGCTTTGTAACTACTCTCTCTCCCTGTCTGGAAATGTTCTCCTTTCTTTCTACCTACATACTCAGTTCGTGCTAAGAGATGCTGCTAGCTAGCTACAATAATCATCTCTGATATGTGTGTACTCCACTTTTGCTACTAAACAACTGCCTCTCTCTACTTACACCAGTTTCTTTTTCTACTAAACAACCACCTCCTTCTCTATTACTCCACGTCCCCTCTCTTCTCTCACCAGAATCTTGAATTTATATTTAGTAAACATCGCACTTTCCTCCTTTATTTCTTCCACATTCTACAAAACCTAGACTTCTATCTTTCAAATATTCAGTCTTTGCAAATATTAACAGAAGACTTACAATTTCATAGTTTTTAATATTTTGTCAGCTTATTCGGCTTCCTCAGTTCAACTTTATGCTGTGCAAATGACTCTCTAATTAACTACATATGTGTCATGGAGTATTCATTTTTTTTTCAATTATAATTTGCTATTCCTCAGTATATAATTCTACGTTTGTTTTAAATCATCATATGTTTTGATTTACTTGTATGCATTATGGAGCTTTTCTCCCCAGGCCTCCACTGAAAATGGGCTCTTTTAGCCCAGTGGACCTCCCTGGTTATCAAACTGGAAATAAATAAATAAATAAATAAATAACATTTTTTGAGTTACCTGGCATGTACCCATCTTGGTGCACACACAATTAAATTTATATAAAACATAATGTCTGCGAATTTTCTTGTTCAATTGAACTTTTCCATTTGCACAACAGCATACTGAAGGGAATGATGTGCAGTCTTGTTACTTTGTAACCATTAATACAAATTTCAATATGTAGATGTCAGATTCAGTAGTTTGTTCTCCCCTGGCAATTCCATAAACTGAACTCAGGTTCCTTTTCCCAAAGCAACAACTTATGTATGTGGAATGAAAATTAAAAGTCTTAAGTAAACGTCTGCCTTTCTTCCAAACAAAATAATGTAAAATACATAGTGGTACAATCCTACAGTTTGTATGGTTAAGGCAATACCAATAAAACCAGAAGAAGAAAAATGCAACTACACTCAGCATACTAGGGACTTTTGAAGTTACAAATTCATCATATTCAAACAAATGTCTGATTCTTAAAATTCTTTTTATTTCAGTTTCCATACAGTAAATACAAAGTTGTGTCTAAATACAATAACAATCGAATAGCAAACAAATTCTGTTATTCCTCTGACCGTATTCATGTAGGTAGAATTGCAATAAACAAGGAAAGTCATGAAAATCTGCTAATAATTCCTTATAGAATAAAATAATTCCTGTCCTTTAAAAATCAAAAAGTAAGTAAACACAATAATTTTCTGTCCTCAAAGCATCACCCAATCAACTATTCCCCAAGTTACACTACTCCTGAACTTTACTCCACACTATGCTCACTTTAGTTTTCTATACCATAGATTCTTGTGCACACAAAATTATCTGAAACATCCTAAAGTTCTTCTTTCCTACATCTATTTTTCCCATACAGTATCTCCTTTCTAAACTTTGGTTATATCTGTTCTGACTCAGCCTCCTAGAAAAAGTATATTTTTCTCAGTAGCCAACCACAAATTATCTTCTAATCCTATTCTTAACATGAGAAGTTAACATTTTCTAGGAATCTTCTTCTCAAAAATGCATTCCCATTCCTGAACTAAATCTTCCAAACATTTTCTGATGTCACTGCATTTCCAAAATAAATATTTCAAATATCTAAATGGTTTCATCTCCAACACTTCCTATCCCACACTATAAATCTCATGTAAAACTGAAGGGGAGTTCTGTACCCTTTATGCAACCAATGCATGTACTTATCTTATACTCCTGGTTCTGTTTTCAATTTAACCCCCATCCTGATATTGCTCTTCCATTCTATCTTAGACATCTGAATTCCTTCATTATCTTTCCATCTAGTTCTTAGTTTTTCCATCTCTGCCATATTTATGTCATATAAGAAAACTCACTTACCTCCACCTGGTCCCTTTAAATCATGGACTATATCAATACCTACTTTTCTCTGCCAGGCTTTTCCGGCCTACTTCGGTTGTTCATACTACATGCATGCCCGTTCTTGTAGTTGAAATTTAGACCTGAAAACAAACCATTCTTAGAAATAAATACCTCTTTCCCCTTACACTGGACTCAGTGCTCTATCACATTTATATCCCCCTATTAATATATTTTTCAATGGATGGGCTGTTCCTGGATCCTAATGTGTGGATTGTTCCAAAGCCCTATCTTTAACACTCTGAATCTAGAATATGGACACCTCTTTAATTCTCTGATCAATTTACTCTACCCACACACACACACACACACACACACACACACACACACACACACACACACACACACACACACACACACAGCTAAACAGATGGATATACATAGATAGAAAGATAGATAGATAGATAGATAGATAGATAGATAGATAGATAGATAGATAGATAGATAGATAGATAGATAGATGTAGATGTAGATATATACATAAACTGCAAGAAATACCTAGCCAAGCTAGAGGTTTCACTGTATGGTACCTTAAACTTGCTATAATGGAGGCCCATGTAACCTATGTGATATAAGCAAATGATCCCTTGAGGACATCAAGAGTTTCAGTTACATGGCTTCTGAATGTCCATGACTTTTGTACTTATTAGGTCCTCGTGGTTACAGTCAAGCCAAAAAAGCCAAGCCCCACTAAATGTGGACATGCATGTCATGGCTTTTTTATTGACCTCATCAGCAGAGTGAATAGTTTGGCTGGACTGGAGATAAATAAGAGCAAAAAAAAAAAAGAAAGAAAAAAATTGTTTATGTAGTAAGAAGCATCCTATAATACAGCTGAATGCATGCTTATTACCTCACTACAGACTCCTTAAAGAAAAGAGTCAGCAAATGCATCATATCAATGTCCCGTGTAATTGTTGGAATGTGTATAAGCAACGCTTGTACAGTGCATCACAATGTATATTTTAAATTGTACAGTGACAGGTCATTGTTATTCAAAAATGAGCACACTGATTGGACTGCCCAACAAGTGTTCCTATTGTAACTTGAGCATATATCAATAGAAAAAAGTCTGTATGCTACAGTACTGTTCAGTGACAAGACTTTTCTACTGGAATATGCTATGGAGGGACTGTGCAAAATAGAAGAAAAATCAGGTATGTTCTCAAAAATAAAGACACAGAAACATACCTCATTTTCCGTCTTTTTTCCACTGTTCCTCTGTAAAACTTGCCAGACTCTTCTATCTCTCATCTATCCAAATCTTCATAGAATATCCTTATTTTTGCCTTATAAAACAGCAATGGAGATTCTCTTTCCTCAGCTGCTACTCTTCAACTGAAAAAAAAAAAAAACAATGGAGATTCTCTTTTCTCCATTGCTTGTATTAAGCAGCACTGATGTACGGTGCAAGTATGGGAATCTTAAGTCCATACACATGTGAAGTACATCAGAAAACACATAAGAATGAGGAAACAAAGCAGATAAAAATGACAGTGCCATTACACAAAGACATTATTTAAGAACATTAAACAATTTATTTCTTAAATAAAGTCATTTTGTAATAGCAGTAACCCACTTTTGGTTGTGGGTATATTAGGATTTACCCATGGTTGGCTTTGCTTCATCACTCAGGCTTCACCCTCATGATCAAACAACACCAACCATGGGTAAATCCTGACACCCACACCCACATGTGGGATATGCAAGCAATAATGCCCAACATGGTGTGTGTTATTGTGTAAATAACACCTACCCAGGGGTATTTTGAGGTCTGATGCCACAGGTGGAGGACCACTGCACACCTGGAAGGGTGTTACATAGTAACACAGAGCCTGGAGGGCATTATTTTGTTTAGAAAATGGGCTGTCTGTAAAATTATTGTATTTTACTTACTTTCAAACTTGCAATATTATATGTAAATGGTGTCGGAGTAAGAATTTTACAAACAAAATGCAAAATTGTTTTTAAATATCCAGATATTTACTTTCCCCTGGATTCACTATGCCCTGCACAGTGTGCATGATTGGTGCAGGAGCTCATGCACACAATATGTCTGCCATGCGATCCAGGAACAGCCTGCAGGGGCATGCACCAGAGCTCCTGCGCTAATCATGCACGGACTAAACTCTGGTATGCAAATCACCTCATTTGCAGGAGAAATTCATGCAAATGAGGTGATATTGCAATCCAGAAAGCTTGCAATAATCCGTGCAAGACCAGTGCTATCTGCAGAAATGTACTCGGTTAGTAACTGAGTACATTTCTGCAAAATCCAAAACAGAGCTATGACAGCTCCAAATAAAGGCTGCATATCATTGAGGAAGCATGCCAATGGCCAAGTATAAGGCCATTGGCATTGCAAACAATAAAACAATGTTTTTTTTCACTGATCTTGGCTGTTTAAGCACAGGGCAGTGGCGCGCAAATGGGAATGGGGGAAAATAAGAAAATAAACCTAAAATGAGCATTCTAACTAAAATCAGTATTCTGCCATGCAAGTAAATGGCAGGCAGAAGACAACCTGGCCAGTGAGTAATGGTTGCTAAGAGGGAGGCTCAGTGTGAGACATGTAACTATGCATTAGCAGGCAAGCCTATGCAAATGAGGGGAAGGAAAGTGAATCCCAGTTTTTCCCAGCATGTGAGTCAGGTCCCAACAGTGTAAGAGCATGAATAGCTGGGTGCAAGACTAGGAGGTAGGTGACATCATGGGAGGGGCGGTGTCTGGCATACTGTAAGCGGACTGGAGCCCTGTGGCTTGGGTTTACTCCTAGCTTAGCACATCTAAGCTAGGGGGTGTGTCTAAACCTGCCTAGCACCCTATACAAAGTATATGTGGGTGTGCTCACCGCGCACTGGGTTTTAAAGAAAAAATAAATAAACCAGGAAATAGCAGCTCTGTGCACATCTTAGCACTCTGTTTTCATGGCACACCACTGGGCTTAAACAGGAAGGCAATGGGAAGGCAAAACAGCAGTAGGAAGGTAATCAAGGAGAACTAGCTTAGCTGGCAGGTGAAATGTATCAGAATCAGCCAATTACACAGGCAGCAGACCAGCCCAGCCGAGCACACCACTATAACCTATGCAAACACCTTTCCCACTTGTTATTTCCCACAAACTCTGCACCACTGGTGTATACAAATGGGGAAATTTTACAAAACGAAAGCAAGACAAAAAAACGTTAGGGGTTGCTTTTGCTATCATAAACCAGCATATGTAAGAGGCTGTGGGTAGTGAGGATGTGAATGCTGCCAAGCACCCCACAGCAAAGAGATGGAAAAGAGTGTACAGACCCAGGGTAACCTACCAAGGGCTACATGAGCTGGAGATAGTGGAGTGCTATATGATGGACAGGGACCTCTTACAGCAAATTGTTGAGCTGTGCCGGCCACACCTGTTACACAGAACTAACAGAGGGGAACCCATCCCAGTGGATACCAAGGTATATGTAGGCCTAAGAATACTAGCTACAGGTACCTTCCAAAGGCCAACTGGGGATATGATAGGGATTTTACAGGCATCAACATCCAGGGTACTCCACCACTTCCTGGATGCCATGTCAGCACATGTCGGTAAGCACGCATATATCCCCAACACCCATGAGGCATTGTCAAGCAATATGCCTCTCTTCCACCAAATAGCAGAATACTCTGAGGTAGTGGATGCAATAGACTGCATTCACATACACATCAAAGGACCACCCAGTGAGCAGGATAGGGTCCATATCAACTGCAAGGGCTTCCCCTCCATCAACTGCCAGGTCATGTGTGATAATAATGAATGTGTGTGCTGGCTGCCCTGGAAGCTATCATGATTCCCACATCTGGCATCTGATGCAGCTGTATCAGAGATTTGCCAATGGTGACATCCCACACAGTCACCTAGTGGGGGATGCTTGATACGCACTGGAGCCATGGCTGATGACACCCATCAGAAATGCACACACACCCGAACAAAAACTCCATAATGAGGCACACTCACAAACAAGAATCGTAATAGAGTGTGTGTTTGGGATGCTCAAGTCATGGTTACGGTGCCTGGATGCACTTGGTGGAGCCTTGCAGTACTCACCAACTACATGTACCCAATTTTTCCTTGTATGTGCCATGCTACACAATATTGTCCTCCAGAAACAGCTGCAGCAGGAACAGCATTGGGCAGGGCCACACAGCCGCCCACCATTGCCAAGGCCTGCACAGGCACAGAGTGACTCGGAGGAGGAACAACCTGAGCCTGCCCCAGTAGGCAGAAGGAGGTTTGCCCAGTATGCCCTGGCCTTGGCAAAGAGGCAATGCATAGCACATACACTGACACAATAGGGACCCAGGGAATGACACCTCTCTCTGACTCGCACGTACAGTAAAAGGGATGCCAAACATTGCAATACCTGTGCTCAACCATGTATAGGGAGTGTACTATGTGCAAACAACATAGGCAGCTCTGCAGCACCACCCTAAATACCGGGACATCCACAAGGTAAGTGACTCACACATGCCAGTTGGGGGGGTCACATACCCAACAACAGTCACAGCCAGCAGGACAGGTGTAGACAAACACAAACAAATGCTGTACTATGGCCTCTGAATGAGGCCTATGGGTAACCCCCCCAGGCCTACAAAGACAGACTACAGCAGGCCAGGCAGTTGGATGTCAGTTGTGAAGGCTAGGAAGTCAGAAACTAATATGTAGGTAATTAAAAGCTAACATCTGTAGTACACTGGTATGCCTCTAGCCAGCATGATAGGTAAGACTACAGACTGAAATGGAGTACCCAACATACCGGTACAGTCCTAGCAAATGTGTACAAGTGTCAGGTGTGGCCCCCATCCTATGTAGACTTATAGTAATAGTCAAGTGTGCCCCCTACTCCTGTGTAAAAATGTAGAAATAGTCAGGTGTGCCCATCCCCCATCCGGCATAGCAATATAGTAACAATCAGGTGTGCCCCCCCATCCTACATAGAAATATCGTAACAGTCAGGTGTGGACCCCAAACCTGTGCAGAAATGTAGAAACAGTCAGATGCCTCCCCACTATGCAGAAATGTAGCAATAGTCAATGCCAACTGACCGATGGATACCCTGCAGACACATCATGCAACCTGTCGATGTACAACATAAAGGTCAGTACAAACTACCTAGACTTGATCCGCACATGCAATACAGACAGCCATACTGGGCATGCTCACACACTTAAACACATGAAGGCCATGTCTGCAAACACCAGTGGACCAGACATATCTGGCAGTCGCAGTTCTTAGTGCAGACACATGTCAGTATGCACCACTCCTGCCTTGCACACACAGTGGATAGGAATACAGACATATATGTAAGGACAACACACTATAATAAGCCGAAGGCAGACAGACATAGATGTGTTGAAGAGGGTGACCATGACAAGGAGCCATCCAGGCCTGTCCTACACAGCACACAGCCAAAGGGCTCCAAACACATGTGGTGCAGATGTCACCTACTGTAGATAATAGCCACCAGTATATGTCAGCATTACAGACTATGTGGTGCACGTGCCAGCTGTGCAACATGACTGTACAAGGAAGTAGTCATCTAGTAGCTGTATACATGTACCTGTGACATATGACCCCATGTGTGCCTGCATGTAGCATGTCAACCCCTAGATGAATAGGTTATAGACCATGCACACACTGCCCTCCCCATAGCCCTACTATGACATGCGTGCTGAGGTTATCCAATGTGAAATATACCTTTGGGAGAGCTGTAGCCCAGTAATCTCCATAGCGCATCCCATAACTGTATGCTGATGTAGTGTGATAAACTAGTTAGGTAGGAATTCTAACCACCGACATAGTAATTGTGTGAGCGTGTGTTTGTGTGTGTGTCTGACTGTATAGAGAGCAATTCTTTTTAGGCTACTCACACTCCTTCCAATTCATATATTGAACTTTGGCAAGGCTGGTGATGGCATCCACATAGAAATACACCTCTGGGAACGTTGTAGCCCAGTAATCTCTGTAGCGTGTCCTGTAACTGCTGTAGTGTGATAAAGTAGTTAAGTATGTGTTTCTAACTCCAGATTTGGCAACTGTGTGTGCATTTATGTGCTTGTCTGTCTGTCTCTGACTGTGCAGAGAGCAAGGCTTTTTAGGGTACTCACACTCCTACCAAGTCATATACTCAACCTTAGCAAGGCTGCTGATGTCACTAACCTAGAAATTCACCTCGGGGAAGATTATAGCCCAATAATCTATTTAGCATGTACTATAATTGCATACTGCTGTAGTGTGATAAAGTAGTTAGGTAGGTGTTCTAACCCCAGACTTGGCAACTGTATCTGTGTGTGTGCCTGTCTGTCTCTGACTGATTAGAGAACAATGCTTTTTAGGGTACTCACACACCTTACAATTCGTATACTCAACTTTGGCAAGGCTGCTGATGTCACCCACTTAGACATACACCTCTTGGAAGGTTGTAGCCCAATAATCTCCGTAGTGCATACTACTGTAGTGTGATAATGTAGTGAGATAGGTGTTTTAATCCCAGACTTGGCAACTGTGTGTGTGCGCGTGTCTGTCTGTCTCTGACTGTTTAGAGAACAATGCTTTTTAGGGTACTCACACTCCTTACAACTCATATACTCAACTTTGGCAAGGCTGCTGATGTCACCCACCTAGACATGCACCTCTGGGAAGGTTGCAGCCCAGTAATCTCTGTAGTGCGTACTGCTGTGGTGTGATAATGTAGTGAGATAGGTGTTTTAACCCCAGACTTGGCAACTGCGTGTGTGTGCGTGTCTGTCTGTCTCTGACTGTGTAGAGAACAATGCTTTTTAGGGTACTCACACTCCTTACAATTCATATACTCAACTTTGGCAAGGTTGCTGATGTCATCCACCTAGAAATACACCTCTGGGAAGGCTGTAGCCCAATAATCTTTGTAGCGTGTCTAGTAACTGCGTGCTCCTGGATTGTGGTTTAGAACTGTGTTAGGATTCCATCCCCACCCATGGCAGTTCTGGATGTTTTGTGTGTGTGTTCCAATGTCTGTGTATGGAGCAATAGTCTAGTCACTTGTAGTACATTCCAAATGCCCTACTTTGGTAATCCTGCTGATGTAATTCATTGTGAAATACACCTTTGGGGAAGGAGCTCTCTAGTAATCCCTGTGGTGTGTCCTATAACTGCTCCATGCTATATTGTGATATAGACCTCGGTCAGGGGCTCCCTACCCACACATGTTGGTTGTGGATGTTTTGTATGTATCTCACTGTCTGTGTAGGGCACAATGCATTTTAGGTTACTCACTCGCAGTACATTTCAAATGTACAACTTTGCTAATCTTTCTGATGTCAGTTATTGTGAAATACACCTTTGGGGAAAGTGTTCTCTAGTAATTCCTGTGGTGTGTCCTAAAACAGCTCTATGCTGTAGTGTGATAGAATCCACAGTCAGGGTTCTATACCCCCACATGTTGGTTGAAGATGTTTTGTGTGTGTCGTACTGTCTGTGTAGGGAGCAATACATTTTAGGCTACTCACTCGCAGTACATTTGAAATGTCCTATATTGGTAATCCTGTTGATGTCAGTCATTGTGAAATGCACCTTTGGGGAAAAAGTTTTCCAGTAATCCCTGTGGTGATTACTGTAACAGCTTCATGCTGTAGTGAGATATCAACCTTGGTCAGAGGTTCTATACCCACACATGTCAGTTGTGGATGCTTTGTGTGTGTCTCACTGCCTGTGTAGGGAACAATGCATTTTAAGCTACTCACTCGCAGTACATTTGAAATGCCCTACTTTGCTAATCCTGCTGATGTCAGTCATTGTGAAATGCACATTTGGGGAAGGAGCTTTCTAATAATCCCTGTGGTGCATCCTATAACAGCTCTATGCTGTAGTGTGATATAGACCTCGATCAGGAGTTCTATGCCCACTCATGTCAGTGGTGGATATTTTGTGTTTGTCTCACTGTCTGTGTAGGGAGCAATACATTTTAGGCTACTCACTCGCAGTACATTTGAAATGTCCTACGTTGGTAATCCTGCTGATGTCAGTCATTGTGAAATGCACCTTTGGGGAAATAGTTTTACAGTAATCCCTGTGGTGATTACTGTAACAGCTTCATGCTGTAGTGTGATATCAACCTTGGTCAGAGGTTCTATACCCACACGAGTTGGTTGTGGATGCTTTGTGTGTGTCTCACTGTCTGTGTAGGGAACAATGCATTTTAAGCTACTCACTCGCAGGGCATTTGAAATGCCCTACTTTCCTAATCCTGCTGATGTCAGTCATTGTGAAATGCACATTTGGGGAAGGAGCTATCTAGTAATCCCCGTGGTGTGTCCTATAAGAGCTCTATGCTGTAGTGTGATATAGACCTCAATCAGGAGTTCTATACCCACACATGTTGGTTGTAGATATTTTGTGTTTATCTCACTGTCTGTGTAGGGAACAATGCATTTTAGGCTACTCACTCGCAGTACATTTGAAATGCCCTACTTTGGTAATTCTGCTGATGTCAGACATTGTGAAATACACCTTTGGGGAAGCAGTTTTCTACTAATTCCTGTGGTGTGTCCTATAACAGCTATTTGTTGTAGTGTGATATAGACCTCAGTCAGGAGTTCTATATCCGCACATGTTGGTTGTGGATGTTTTGTGTGTGTCTCTGTCTGTGTAGGGAGCAATGCATTTTAGGCTACTCACCTGTAGTTCATTTGAAATGCCCTACTTTGGTAATCCTGTTGATGTCAGTCATTGTGAAATATACCTTTGGAGAAAGAGTACTCCAATAATGTCTGTAGCGTGTACTATATCTGCGTAGTGCTATAGTTTAAAAAAACTAGTTATGTAGGGATTCTCTTCCCAGACATGACAGATGTGTTTGTTTGTGTGTATGTGTGTATAACTCATATTCTGTGTAGAGGTGTGTGATACCTGTGGCCAATGTGGAGCAGGTTTTTCATATTTCTTATATGGTGGCCCTACTATATATCACAATGTCAACCATACTGGAATAACATATGTAAAATAGCTGAAAGGCTGGGGTGCAAAGCCATACCCATACATGTCACATCAAGGCCAGGTAATCACAATCAGCAACCCCAGTATTACCCAGAGCACACTCTCAACCCATGTCTCATACACACACACATGCCTAGGCAACAGCCAATATGTGGGTAGTACACTGCATATTGGCCACCGATAGTGACTATGGAGTGATAGCAGTTGGCTACACAGGGCATGTCACCCTGCCCATCTGTCCAATATGCATGTACTTGCAGACAGTGCACCTCCCCCATGTTCCACAATGGACAGCTGCACCACCTGTGATGCTTTTACATGTGACACACAATGGGCATACCATGCCTGACAACATGCCCTGTATGGACAGATGCCACTGACACCAGGGAATGCTGTTATCATGCTATCAATGAAGGTGCAGGGTAAACCTGCTGCCCATTACCAGTTCCTGTGACAGGTGGGCAAGACTGGCACATCTGATGATAATCCGTGTTCACAACATGGGCCAGACACCCCAGGTACAGTTCCACATGTCACTGTACATGCATGTGGGAGGTGTGCACATCCTAGACACTATTCGTGTCATGGACTAAGGAACAAATACATGCCAGGTGATGCACAACATTGGCCACACACAATAGCCACCCAGGTGACTAGATGGGGGATAGAATACCCACCTGTGTGGGCAAATGCAGAAACTACAACCCTGAGCCACAATGCAGACCATTGTCATGTGGCCTGATGCCAAGGTATACCCATCACCTACCCTTGTTTAGCCTGCTGGCACAGTTGACCACCACACACCCGTGCAGACATGCACCCATGCATATCAGTACTGGCACCCAGTGTGTTTGTGTGTGTGTTGTATGGTGCATATGTCCACAGCCGCACTCACTACAACCCCCATGGGCATACTGAAGCATGCTATCTGATGTCTGACACCTCCTCATAATCTTTGCCCTTACGACCTCCATATGACCCGTGGGGTGCATGTGATACCTGCACAGTGATGCGTTGTGGCAATCCCACTACTGATGAGTTGTACTCCTGGCCCTGCCAAGTGTGTCAATGTGTGTGCGTCCCTGTGAGAGTGTGGCTGTGTTGAAGCTGACACCTGTTTATGCAGACAGGCATGTGTACGTCACCTACCATATATCTAACGTATTCCTGTTGCAGATATCACTCACCATCACATATATGTTCTTAGTGCTCCAGAACAGGTAACCCATGCAGTGCATCCAATAACTGCATCTAACAGTGATAGCAATACATAGTTGCTGGGGGGTTGATACCCTGTGCTGGTAGGTGTGTGACACAAACATGTTTCAGTTTTACTCTCCCACACCTCCCTGACAGGTATTTGCCTCTGTCTGCCTCTCCCACCTTGCTTTGGTGGATGTGAAGACCCACACTTGCTTTGTTTAAGCAGCAGCATGTGTATTTTAATTGATGCTCATGATCAGTTGATGGCCTCTGCAGGAATTGCAGCCCTCCCCTAGCTGATTGCATGTGGAACAGCTGTGGTAACATTCCCATAACCAAATGCATAGAAACACACTCCAATATCTAGGAACATCATGGTGGTGTTGGCCCTTTTCATTAACTGTGAGCAGGAACTAGATCTGTTGCTTGGCAAACAGCATCTCAGATGGATTGGGGATTTACCTCCAACAACATACACTGTGGAAACAGGGTAAAAAACAGGAGGGGGATGTGCCTGACCTGGCTGCAGACTGTAAGTGCTGCTATACTGCATTTGGAGTAATGATGGTTTAACAGTGTTTGTCTGGATATGGCTGTCATACCTGTCACAATACCTGCCATGTCAGCTCCATGTTTATGAGGAATCCCCATCTGCAGGGTCACCTGCAGACTGGGCTGTGTTGTGCCTTTGGTTTCATGTGTTAGCCACAGACCATCTATCTGTGGACTGCAGAAGGTAGTGTGAGGATTGCAGTCTCTAGATGGTGAAGGCCATGACAGTTATTGACTTCATATCCCTCATAGGACATATGTTGCAATAACCCTGTTACAACAGTAAATGTATGGGGGTATCACAGCAACATGTCAATATTGGCCCTGTGTATGTGCTTCCAGCCACACCTCTGTCAATCTTTGTACGCATGTCGTGCATTAAGTGGTGCATATGTGCCGTACATCATAATTAGTGTCATCATATCTGATAACAATCCAGTGATATATCAGACTACTACACATGTTATGTACAGTAGGGGTTATATTTGATGATATAACCTGGACATTCTGTGGATGTTTGTACAGTACTGAGGTCTGTGTGCTTATGGTGAATGTTGGCAGTGTGTGTACTGTTAATATGTACTTTAGCCTGTGTACAGACTGTGGTAGATGTCATTGTTCTAGTTCCCTTCCTATTTGATGTTACATGCTGCCCCACTGCATGGTACCATATTGGCGTACATGTTTGTATGGCTATACACACACATGTCCCATACTACAGACAGCCATCAGACCAAACTGTGTAGCAGCCCAGTATATGCAGGTTCATTCTGTGAGTGTTACATATGAAGATGGTGTAGAGCAGATAGTCCATATACTGCAATATTATGCTAGCTTACCATATGTGGCTGTGGCTGTGTTCACATTGGTTGTGGTTATGCACTTTCACACATGTGTATCTTACCCTGTGCTGTGACATGCCTGTTGAGCCTGCTATATATGCAGGTACATGTGCAGTCCCCCATAGGAGATGTAGGCCAGTGTTGAGCCAGTCCACCTGTAGCCTGCACAGTGCATTGTTACATGCCTAGCAGCTTAGTGTACTTACCCAGTGAGATGTAAAGTGCAGATACTTGCCAGATGTACTGCTACTGTGTCTCCCATAAATGTCATGTATGTCAGACAGAGCAGAGGGTTGCTGTACAGATGTATGGCAATATCTAGTTTGTAGTATGTGGCCATTGCACCCCTGTAGCAGCAGTCATTATGTGTCAGGCCAGACAATAGTGTGTGAATGCATAACCTCTGGTGGCAAATGTATACCAGTCGCCATGTGTTAGACCCATCTACATGGCTGTCTGCATCCATATTGTCAGGCATGGTACACATGTTGTGCACTAAGGGCTTATGTGTATACCTCTGGACTGGACAGGGTGTGTCGGACTTTCCACATATGTTGGCCAGTATCTCTGCTGCAGTCCACAGGGGCATTACATGCTAGCAGCGGTAACTTACAATGATTTCCTTAGGATGTCTGTCAGTAACCAATGGCACACATGTTATAAGCAGATGTGAACTTCCACACAGGCCATGTCTTTGAAAACAATCCTAATGACAGTAGCAATAGTCTACTAATATTCCTGCTATACATACCTTACATCCCCTTGCACTATGACTTTGGGACTGTAGGGGCTTGGGTAGGGCTACACTCCATGTCCAGGACATATTGTGGAAATATATGTACATATTCTTATCCAGATAGCCAAATATATATGATTACACATGTGTAGTACTTCCAATTACCACTGTCATGGCAACCACCCACTATAGATTCCTATACCATGTGGGTGTGTTCCCTTTACATTTCCTGTGTGATGGACATCCTTCCTGTGTGTGGGCATCAGTGTTACAGACAGCAGGTAGCAATACCTCTTATAGGATAACCTGCACACTCAGGGCAGCTACATATCTCTAGGAGGTTCAGGAACTAGAGACAGAGTGTGAGTTGAGATATGTTATGCTTTGTATAGCACTGGTGTTACAGTGTGTGTATGTACAAACAACTTTACCTTGGAATGCAGTCTGTCTGCATATCTCTCAACTGTGAACCTATCCTTTTGGTGGCCAGAGGTGTGCCTATCATGTGTTGTCTGTCTACCACACAGATCCTGTCTCAGAAATTTCACTGGCAGTATGTGTGTTGAGTGCTATCAGTACATGGCTACATCCATTTCTGCATCTGACCTCAATACCCTAACTAAGGGTATGTTGCAGACTATCCTGTAACACCAGCAACTTGCTTAGTGTATGGCAACAGTTCTCCACATGTGTGCCTGTGTCCCAGCCTCTGTCCCCCACCTGCATATCAAGCTTTGCACATATGACATGCTGTCAAGGGTTGTTCCATAATGGGCTGTGAGTATATCACACTGCCATTGTTGCCATCAGTCCATGTCTGTTGCATCCCCTACTCATAGAGTGGGGCTGGGGCCATTTATATGTGGGCATCACCTACACAATACATGTGTGCTCTTATGCACTCCAGTGGCCAGTGCATGTAACAATGATATATGGCCCAGTATTAATGGGTCTGTGGGGGAGCACCATAAATTATCTAGGCTGTTAAAATATGTGGGTGTATCAGGGTGCCTTAAGGTATCTGGAAGTACAGCACTGTATACTTCACCTATATGTACATTACTTACATATCTTGGGTTAATGCAAGCCTACTGCCTCCTGCCATTCAGACTGTTGTGTTTGTTAGTGTGCATGTGATGGTGTCAGTTATGCCTTGTTATGTAACAGTTACAACCCAACTGGTCACGTGACATCTTTACCACCTACTGATTTTGTACAGAGTGTAGATAGAGGCTACTGAACTATACATCTGCAATGCATACTGTTCATCGTTTAGTGTCCTGTGGCCCAGTCTGTCCTCGCTATTGTACAAATCAAAGGGCTTGGCCTGGACAGCAACAGTTGTGAACCTTTCCAGACTACTGTATTAGTATAACTGTTTCACCATAGCCTTCCTCTGTTTATATGCCTGTCAGTGTCTGAACAGCTATATGACATGGCATATAGAACTGTAATAGTACACAATGAAAGGTATTAAATTCTGCAAACCTGTGTCTCGTGTTTTCCCTATGACCTCTCTGTTGGTATATTTTGCAGGCAATGATTGTCATTTGTATGGGTGGCCCATACAGTGTCCAGTTGTTCAGATGTTAACTGTAGGCATAGTGGCTGTACCATATTGCGTGCACCTTCTACATATGTATCTTACTGTACATATATCTGCATGTGTATGTGTAGTCACATGTATATCCATATATATGTATATCTATAAATATATATATATATATATATATATATATATATATGTATATATATATATATATATATATATATATATATATATATATGTACATATATACACACACACATATAAACACACACACACACACACACACACACACACACACACACACACACACACACACACACACACACACACACACACACACACACATATATATATATATATATATATATATATGTGTGTGTGTGTGTGTGTGTGTGTGTGTACCCCATGTCCACAGCATTGCTGTGCATTGGTTCAGCATCCTGGCATGTACTGTGCACCATACCTCACAGGTGTACACACTATTGCAGGATGTGTATCTGTGTGTCAGTTATGTTTCCTCTGCTGCTAACAGCCTCTGTGTGTTTCTGGATTATATGTGGACACATGTGGTTTGTGAATGCCTGATGTGTATTCACAGATGTCATTATCAGTGGTGCATGTATGAGTGATAGAATAACATTAGACCCAAAACAGACACAATTTATTGTACCTATGGTGAGTTTACAGACCATTATTGACATGGCACCCTCTTCCATGACATGCCATGGTGCAACACTACTGCATATGGCAACACTACACATACCTGATAGGTGACATATGACCTAGGCAGTCAATTGCATTATGAGCCATATGTGTCAGTTGTGCAGATGCTGTTTGGGATGCATACCGTTTATGGGTGCATATGTGTGCATACACATATCATGATGGTGTGTGTCAATAACTGCTATGTATAGTACTGTGGTCACAATACCTGGCAGGGGTATAGTAGCATTGGCCATCATCATGAGCCAGTATTTGGTCAGTCAGGCCTGCAAATGTTACGCAAACCTGCATGTTTGCATGCTAAACACATGCACAGCCCTTGGAGGTCACACAGTACCATCACTAGTGCCGTGGAGTTAGGGTTATGTCTGCCACACTTCATGACCTTGACTGTGTGCAGATACAGCCATTTTTAGTGGGTTTGTGTCTCCCCTCCAGTGCACTGTTGTGTTTCAGAATGACACACCTTCACCATCTCCTGCTACATTGCAAATGCCAGACATCTGTGGCCTACACATGTGTGTCATATTGCAGCATCCCAAACTAGGAACACCATGTGTACTGGCATATTCCCTGCCAATGCAGGGCAAACATGCAGGTGTACAGTGGCACCAGCAAGGTACAGATGGGGATGTTATCCCTGGGTTGGGGTGAGGTGTGGATTGTGCAGCACATGTATTATAACTGCGACTTCCTGGACTTCCCCAACATGGTGCTGGTACATCAGAACACATTGCAACACATGGCTTTGGCACTATCCCACCATTATGCAGATCATATCTGTAGTGTGCCCTGGCTGATGTTGCCTGTGGTACACATAGGTTCATAGGTGAGTGCTAGTCTATTGGTCCTGGGGCCTACATAAGCCTAGCCACATGGATTCCCATGCATGCACCACCCAATAATGTCAATCCCCTGTGCCCCTGTTAGGTTGTGGCACAGATGTACTACCCAGGGTGAATTCCCCATTTCCCATCCAGTTGTCAAGTGTTTTTGTAAAGAGGACCAATAAGTAACATTACATGACATGAATGGGTAGTCTGTTGCAGAGTGTGGAAATTCTCAAGGACAGGGCCCTATCCCTCCAGTACGTTCTGTTTAATGTGTTGATGTGGTTTAAGACCCTGGAGCATGGGTTTGCAGAGGGATTATGATTTCCTTATTTGTAGCATGTTCAACTGCTCTGTGTATGACATAGCTGTGTATGTTAGGCAGATGTCACCTGTGCCTGGGCAATGTGCACTGGAGTGCAGCCACAGTTGTCTAAGATGGTCTGTGTATTGCATGTGTTTGAGGCTGGTAATCCCATTAGTGAGGTGTGTGCTCTTTCAGTGAACATGTACAGCATGCCTTATGAGTAGATGTTTTAGATGTGTACATGGCCTACACCTTAGCTATGGCATTTACAGTGTATTGCCAAGCATAACCTTAAACCATACTCACCAGCATCAGGCCGCTACTTTGCTGGTATCCCAGAGGTACCTACATTGGAATGAGATAGAGCTGATGTCAGTGACCACAGCTGTTGCATTGCTACAGGGTGGGTGCAATATTACAGTAAAACAACAGCTGAAGTCCAGAGTACTACAGATTATGCACAACTGATTATCAGTACTAAACAGCAACAGATGCTACATCTCACATATGCATGATCTACCTGTACAGCTACATACACAACAGTGGTCTACTTATATGCCCTGGAACCTTACCTGCATGCTCCATGTCTGATGTGTGGGTAGCCCTCACCTCCATGACTGTATAGGTTGGTAGCTCTTTTGGGTGGGCAGGTGCCACCTGATGAGGGGGGTGGATGTTATGGCACCCCCATTGTGAGGTGGTCACTCTGCATGGCAGCGGCATGGCGAGATACATGGCAGAGCAGGTCACTACAATGATGTCGGACCTGTTCATAAGTATGGCTGTGCATGCCCACCTCATTAACCCTGCAGACTGAATCATTCCACATGGCAGTGCACTCATGCTGATCATGGCTTGTCCTGAAGAACAGCAGCTGATGAGGCTGTTGAGTATGATGTCATCCTCAGCGGCACAGTAGGCTGGATTCCTTGGATGTGCCATTGTCCCTGAAAGCCATAAAGATGGAAATATGTCTGAGCAACTCATATGGCATGATTACCATAATACAATATACATATCAGTCTCCCACCACCATATCAGCTCCAACTTAATGTTCACACAACGCAAGTGGTATGGCTCCGGTTTATCTACCATTGCGACATATATTGTATTGTACAAAACTTTCTGCTATGTGTTTATAGACATGCTCCCTGTGGGGACACTAGAATTGCTGGCCTGCTACAGAGTATTTCACCTGCATGACATTGTCACTGCCACTATGTTAACACATATGCATGTGGTATGCTTGCTGTGTGATTGCTACACATCTGCCTTTCTGTGTAATTGGGGGTATCTATGCATGCTGTTGGACATGTTCTGGGATTGTGTGGAGTATAACAACCTACATATGTTCCATGACAGTGATGCAATAGTATGTGTAGGGGATATGTGCCAGCAGGAACACCTCTCCCACCTAATGTGGACATGTTACCAGGCCACATCACATTCGCGACCCACCATGGAACCTCATTATCTACTGTTCCTGCACTACCTTCATGTGCAACCACCTCAGGGAATGGTGCCCCCCAAGGAGCACACACAGACATATTTCTGTCACCCACAGTTAGGTCCAGGGTCTGCTGAACAGGAAGCTCCACAGAGACATGGGGTATGTGCTACATCACCTGGAGGCATGCAGTACACATGCACCAGGTTAGACATGCATGCTCCTCCTGCTCAGCCCACAGCCCAGGCACCTTTATAACAATGTAGATGCTGTTGTGATTGTCCATGGGTGGGCACCTTGGTCCCTTTGTTCCCATATGGGGGATCAATGGCCACCACATTCCAAATGAAACTACCCATCCACAGTGTTTACCTACCACATGTGCCATATACCAGCCCTGTATGCTGCCTTGTTTGTCATCCAACCAAACCTACATAACAATATGTGCCTAGTACCCTTCACCAACATAGATATCCCACCTTCCCAAACAATTGTGATGTGCTCCCAACATGGGTTACACACTACACCCACTGTCCATTTTTTAGCCATGTTCTGGTGTGTAGATATGTTGTGTATTGATGTGTGATGTTCGTTCACACATGTTATGGCAGGGGACATGTATTCACACACACACACAAGTATTATGTATATGTGAGACATACACACACATACCCAAACACAATAACACACACACACACACACACACACACACACACACACACACACACACATATATATATATATATATATATATATATATATATATATATATATATATATATATATATATATGTGTGTATATATATAGACTGTGGGTGTGGTGTGTAACCCATGTTGGGAGCACATCACAATTGTTTGACAGACAGGTGTCACATGTGAACACAGACTAACATTAGGGGGGTATATAAACTGGACATGCTGAAGGGATAGATTCCTATTCCAGAGACTTCCCATACTCTGGAACAGGCTACCCATCTAAGTCAAGCAAAGTTCTTCATTAGCACTCTTCAAGAAAAATCTTGATGAGTGGATGGGAAATAGGAAATACACCACTTTTGTGTCTCTGCTTGACAGTGGCACAGGAAAATAACTTTCTTGGGTGGTGTAACCCAGGGAACCTTGTTGGCTAGGCTTACGTAGGCCCTTGGGCCGATAGCCTAGTACCTACCTATGAACCTATATATAGATATATATATATATATATATATATATATATATATATATTGGCTAGGCTTAAAATGGCTTGCAAGGGCAGTTAGCTTAGTACGAACATATGTAGATATCATTTTGTGTTGTTTATATACCTTTATATATGTATAATTGTCTGAGGTTCCGTAGACATAGGCAGCTGTGAATATATATCACACATATATTTATCTGTATGTGGGTTGCATACAAACACCTGGTCCACACTCTTGTAACTCTTTTCTTCACAGCTGAACTATTCTTTCTTGCTGCAACACAGACAGGTGTCACATGTGAACACAAACTTACATTAGTGGGTATATATGGTGACAAACTTTAGATAAGCATATTGTACAGCTATGGCAGTTGGGCATACGATGCTTCACATTAACATGACTGTCCTGCAGGTGCTGTGCTCTCACAACCAGGTGTCTCATGACAGTGTTAATACCACCACCAGCCGTCGGTCACAGTAATGTACAGAAGACAGATATCATGGGTCACATCTTTGTCATTCACTGCTGATCTGCACAGTTGACAGGTATGCCCCACTGCCCACAGGGACAGACACTATTGTCCAGAGCAGTTGTTGAGCAGAACATCATTAAAGGAACAACTACTGATGGCACATATATATCATTTCACATTATAAATCCTATTATTCTATACAAATACTACATGCACGTAAATAGATATGTTTTACATACCTTTTACATTTTTTTACACTGTAACAAATCCCTGAGCTTTGTTATTTGTTCTTAATTTGTTATTGTTCTTTTTTTATTTTATTTTTATTTCTCTCCCTCTCTCTCTTTATCTCTCTCTCTCTCTCTCTCTCTCCCTCTCTCTCGTAGAGTGATTTAGCTGGTTGGAATACATTGCAGCATGCTTTTGTAGGTATTGCACATGATGAGTGGATGGGATCTGCACCAGTCAGTGTCCAGCAGTCACTAATTGCATGCAGCCTGCTGTGTAGTACTTCAGATAACCACTGTTATGGCAACCCAGTACTATAAATTGCTGACTTCAGTGGGCGATGTCCCTTCACATTTCCAGTATGGAGGACATCCTTCCTGTGTGTGGACTTCAGTGTTACAGACAGCAGTTAGCAATACATCGTACAGCAGAACCTGCAGACGTAGGCCAAATCCACATTTGGGTAAGGTTCCAGACCTACAGACAGCATGAGTAGTGTTGTGTGCATTGTATATTTCTGGTCTTACAGGGTTTCTGTGTACATGGTACTTTAGCATGGACTGTAGTCTGTCTGCATAGCTCTCAGCTGTGGGCTTATCCATATGACAGCCAGAGGAATGGATGTTAGGTTTTGTATGTGCACCACACAGGTATTGTCCCAGATATATCAGTGGCATTCTGTCTGTTGAGTGCTATCAGTACATGTCTACATCCATTTGTATTTCAATGTTATATTCCTGAATAAGAGTATGTTGTAACAAATCCTGTAATACCAGCAATTTCCAAGGTGTGTAACAGCAATAATGTAAATATGGCCATGTGTTCCTGCCTCTGTCCTCCACATATATGCCGGAATCTGTCCTGCTGTGATACAGTAAGGGGTTGTTAGGTAATGGCCTATCATTAGTTAGTGCCAGCATTACTGCTATCATCCCACTCATGTCATGGACTCCCACACCAACTGTTGGGCAAGGTCCATATATATGGGGGCAACAGCTGGACATCAAATATGTGCCCTTGTAGATTCCAGAGGTCAGTGTGTGTCACACAGTGTTTCTTGCCCTTGTACATGTATTCAATGCCGTTAACCTAGGCTATGACACCTTTTCAGGGATATAAGTGTTAAGATGCATTGAGGTGTAAGAGTGTACACTTTCATACATTCCTCCATTGGAACAGTGGTGGGCTACAGCTTACAGTGTTACACAAAGTTCAGTCAGTCAGTGTGATAGTAAGATGTTAGGTTAAGCAATGTTATGTACGAGATACTGTGACATTACCACAAGTGCTACATTTCCCCCTAGGGCTTGACTATGGTTCACATGATAAACAACAACATACACGACACCACAACACACACAACCCACCACACCACCACCACACAAATACGAAACACCAAAACAAAACACGTACACACATACAAACCAATAACCATACACACAAACCACACACACATACAAAACAATCCACATCCCAAACACACTTACCAATAACACCAAACAAGCACAACACTATCGCTAAAGCCCACCTCACGCACCTAACTTACCCAACTCTCCTTCCACTTTTCTCTCTACCCTTAACCTTAACTCACTCCTTAACCCGCCCCCTACCCTTCTACTTAACCCGCCTAACTCGCCCTGCTAACCTCCCTCTACCTAATCCCAACCACCCCCGCTTCCCCCCCTAACTTAACTAACTACTAACCCACCTATCCCTAACTCCAATAACTCTTAAACCCACCCTATCCCCCACAGACCGCTCATTTCCCCACCTCGACCTCCACCAGACCCTAACACTACCGCGTACCGCCTTACCTGCAGCCCCCTTTTCCCCGGCATCCTCGGGGCGTGTTGTTCCATGTCGGTTGGGTCTTCTGCATTGTCGTGTCCCTGCAACAACTCGCCGTTCGCTGCGTCTCTCTTTCGCTTCTTTCTGAGCTCAGTTCGATGTCGGTCTTCTCTCAGTGTACCTAAGTCAGGTAGAACCTTGACTATAGGGTGTAATTGGAGGCTGCTGAACTACATCTATAATTGTTGATGGTTACTTATTCTGAATGCAAATCCTGTGTCTACTGCTGTACTAATTGAAGGCCTTGGCCAGGACAGCATAGCATGTTATACATCCACATTGCTTGCATCTACTGTTTTGTGTGGGCCTTGCATTCATAACTGATTACATATTTCAAGATGTATGTGGTGTAAGTACTGGCATACATTATTGTATAGTACATGAATAAAGGTTTTCTGTGTATGCATACCTGTGTGTCGTGTTATGTACTTTGAATTGTGAGCGGGTATATGTTTAATGCAAGTATTCTCATTTGTGGGAATGGTTGCCACACTACACATTTCACAGGTGCCAGTTACAGGGCTTGTGGCTGAGGGATATACTTTGCACCAAGTACTTCCACACTACTTCTACATATGTATGGCTACTAATACCTTTTGTCTGTGTATATGTGTATGTACCTATATATATCTTATATATCTATATATATGCATATATTTGTCAATGTATAGATGTGTGTGCATATCTGAACAATTGTCATGTGCACTCCTTCTACATTGTACATTCCCTATGGTAGAATGACTATTCTGCATGATGTGTTACAGATATTGCCCTGATATTTTCAGGTGAATTGGATTACTATTAAAAAGCATTGTAGCTGTGTTGTGGAGGGTCCTGATGTCAAGAACTGCATGTGCTGGATATTGGATTGCACAGCATAACCGTTAGGACTGTGGAGGGGGGGGGGGGTAACATAGCACTAATTACCAGGTATCCCTCATTTGAGCCACCACTTCCATTAACAGTGCATATGGTCTGTTATGTTGTAGTGAGTGGTTCAGGATTTTGTTCCCATATGGAAATGCTATACACATTTTCATGTGTATATTTATATATATATATATATATATATATATATATATATATATATATACATATAGCTGTTTGTCTACATTTACAGATATATATATCTATCCATATGTCCATGCAAGTTTGGCTCATATTTTGGCCTGTACCTCATTCTCTTGGCAATTGACATGGATGATCGCAGCATTGAAGTCAATAACTAGTTCCCACACTTTTGTGTTTCAGACCTTATCTCCTTCTACATATGTGTTCTAATGCATATAACTATGCAACTAGCAACATTTTAAGTGTATTAGAGCAGTAGTTGACATATATCCCTATTTGTACCCATATTTTGGCACACTTTGTCTAGACTTCTTGCATTAATAGGTTTTGTGGTATGATATTACTACATTTCCTGTACTATTGACTGATTGTACTGGATGATATGTTTGTGAAAACATCAGGGTTATGTATATCTGCCATGTTTTAGTGGTAAATCTCTTTGTGTATGATGTGCAGTGTCCTGGGTTTGAGCCTTGCAGAGGCTGCTTGTTTTGTTGCTGTGCATAACAAGGACCATTGGATTCAGAGTGATTAAGGCACATTTAAGCAGTTGTAAGTGGGTTTGCATGGGTTTTCATGGAGGTGAGCACTGCCAACTTCCGGTTACAGTTTCTTACACTCAGTTAGCTTCTAAATGCTTAACCTGTGTAGGCATAGCTTACCCCTGCACCAACAGGCTGAAACACGCTTACTGCTGCTTAAAAGTGCCTACTCTTGCTTTCCCCTGCACTAATTTCTTTCAAAGAAAAGAAAAAGGGGTGATAGGAAAGTGGTGTAAAAGGGGCACAAAGAGGGAAAGGCAGTAGGCAAGATAGCTAGGGTTGTGCAGGAAGGGTGCAGGGAAGGTCCATAGCTACCCATTTCTTCTACAGCAACAGCTGTGCATATGCAATTAATTTGGAGGTACATATGAACACTCCAACCCCTGGGAGAGGGGTGAGGACAACAATAATATGCTGTGATGCCAATTAGGTAAGATTACATGTGTCCAGTGGACATGTGTGCAAAATGGACAGCTATGTATGGGGCACAATTTTTTTGGGGGAACAAATTGTCCTTTTTTTTTTTTTTTTTTTTTAAAGGTGAGAGTGGGATGTCGGGGAAGGAGTGTAGGTATACTCAGGGTGGATAGGTTGGATAGGATGACATACAAGACAGACAAGACAGCATACAGGGGCAGTATATGACACATGTGGGGGGAAACACCTTGAACGGGAAGGGGTGTTTGTAAGTCGCAAGCCCATGAGACCCCAAATGGAAAGAGTGGGACTGAGGTACCCACCCATGGGCAGTCACCACTGCACCTTCATGGCCCCGAAGGTAGCTGTGATGAGGGCTGTGTAGGAGGGGCAGGCTCACCCTCTAATTGTGCCACTCGGCCCTCAAGCTGGCATAGCCAGTCTCGAAACTCCTTATCAAGCTCCCTATGCACCACGTCCTGGACATGATGATGGGTGACAGATTCCTCTCCGTCCCCACTCCTGAGGGGGTGAGCTCCATCCCCTGCAGCAGTTCCACCCCAAGGTGGCACAGGGCCAACAGAGGAAGAGGTCTCAGGCTGGGCCCCAGACATGCTGGCGCCCAGTGCCATGACCAGCTGAGGTTGGATAGGTGACTCTGCTGGGACCGTCCTTCCCATATGAGCTATGTTGTAGCAGGTTTAAGAAAGATATGGGTTAGTAATAGTCAACAGCATTCAGGATTAGTTATAACAGCATGCATAGGTATTCCCATTAATCCAAGACACGAGATTTAAAACAGTAGCCCAGCAAGCAGAACACATGCATATATGGAACAACAGTGGCCATTTAAACAGCATGCAGGTTTAATTGATGGCAACAGGCCACCAATATGGGAGTATATTAACATGGCACATGCATAGAAACAAATAGGCCATATGTCCCAAAAATAGTTTGGAGTGTACACATACCGACTGAGGTGTGTCATTGGGTTATTTTTGCACATATGGTAGGGGTTAGAGAGGGAGAGAGAGTTAAATTAATGACTAATATATCCTTGTAGTTTTCACAACAATCTTAGTCACTGCAGATCTGCCCCTTACATGTATTATTACACTACCCAATGGCCTTATATTGTACAATGGTACGTTTGTAGATTATTATATACTTCACCTGTGTCTTATATACTGGCGTGACAAGATGCAGGTGTTAATGCAACATATTTTTGAGTATTGCTCTCAGACACTTTGGATGAGATGCTAGTATGCCAGGTTTGTTTTCACACACATTCTCTGACTATGTACAGGTCTGACTATCAGTTATATGTCATTAATAGCAGCCTACATTTCTTGGATAATCACACTGATTTTTCAGGGGAACAGGTACCAGGCTGGTGATGTGGGCTATTTATCTGGACATGCTGGACAGATTTGGACAGTTGAGGGGTATGAATATGCATACTACTTCTACTTGAACATTCTAGCAAATTCTGTGCAGTTGTTGGGTGTAATTATGCATACAGCTTTCTATCTGATCATTCTAACAAAATCTGTACAGTTGTGGGGTATGATTATTCATATTACTTACCAGCACTCCTGGAATTCAAACCCCTGCTGTGTGTGCCAAAAACATTACAGTTAACAGCACAGTGCATTGTGCTACCAGGGAATTTTTGTGAAGTTTTCTAATGTTTTCTATGCAAGTCTCCCTCAGTTGTACAGTATGACTGACCTCTTGGCACTTTTTAACATTGTTATATAGAACTTCATACACATTTTTATCTGCATACCACAGTGTGGGTAACACTGCTTAATACAACAGTTCTATTTCTAGAATGCAACAGTACAACAGCATATGAAAGAAGAGTAAACAGAAGCACTCCAGGGGTTATACTTTTATTCACAGAACATTACACCTTTATTTATACTGGTACAACACTTCCTAAGGCTCTTATATTTATTTGTTAATGACAGTACATGCAGAAAAATTACTAACCTGCCTCACAATGCTGCCTTTGCAACCTAGCATCATGGGCTTGCTGGTTTGCAGCCGCTCATCTGCAGTTGTCAGAGAAATACAGTGATATTTAGCCATACCTATCCATAGTATACACAAGCTAGGCAATTATTAACTACTTAGTAGAATGAGTACTTAATCAGTACTTGAGCTTTAGGCATATGCTGAGACTCTTGGATCCACTGTTCCAGTACATCCCCCCTCCGCCGCTTCAGGTCAGCATGGTGGTGGTGCCTGACCTGCTCACCAGTCCGGGGATACCTGTGGCACTGGTGAGGTCACGGGCGAGACTGTCCCAGGCCTCTGTTTGATACTGTGAGCCCTGGTACTGGCCCTGCCATAGTCTCTTCTCATGATGTTTTACCAGGAGCCATACCAAGATTTTTGACTCCTGGATGCCCCAGCACTGCGCTCTAAATCAAGTGCGTTCACCCACACCAGCAATTCTGCCTGCAGTAGGAAGCTACAACCAGTTATGGGAAGTATTCCCACCTGTGGGGTTTAAATACAGCCAATTTCCCACACTTTCCATGACTGGCCGGTTTTGAAAAGGCTAAGCTATAGTCACACCTGCTTACCTAAGGTTAGCAGTACTTAAAGAGGTATACCAACAGGCAGATTGATTTGGCTGCCCTACACATTGCTTACACTTAACAAGCTAAGCTGTGCTGTGGTTAGCACTGCTTAACAGTAAATTAGCATTATATTTGCTTTTTGGCAGTGATTCATTATTCATTACAGGTTATATATGTGTCTGGTAGTCATGATTCGTGTGTACATACACTGTATGAGGTCCTGGGGACGTCTACACTTTATTACAATAACACCTCACATCTGTGCTTACTGCAGTACTCCAGTTCACATATTTATGTGGTGTAGATCGGTATACAACATAAGGATATATAGAAAGTCCTATCACATGTTCAGTTTGTTTTCCTATGGAAAGGTTTGTTTGTTTGTTAAAACCTCACTCTTATGTACTGTTGTGTTGGCTTAGTGGTTAAGTACTGTGCCTGCAGACTGCAAGGTCCTGGCTTCACAACCTGCAAAGACTGGTTATATTTTCCTGCCCAGAATGGTGGCTGATGCATACTGACCGATCAGGGCAGTTTTGAGCACTTGTAAGCAGGTTTTCACGGTTTTGTGCGAGGGTAAGCAATGCTAACCTCTGGTTACATATGCTTAGAGAGAATTAGCTTCAATCTTGCTTCACCTGTGTGCGCAATGCTTACCCCCATGCAAACGGCCTTAAACCCACTTACTAGTGATTAAGAGTGCTTACTACCACTTACTACTGCTTACTAGTGCTTAAGAGTGCTTACTACCACTTACTAGTGCTTAAGATTGCTTACTGCTGCTTACTAGTGCTACATTTTAGACAGTAATAGTATAATGGTTTTTAGGGAGGTGGGAAATTTGGGGACATGTTTGGAGTTATCATTCATTACACAGTTTAACTTCCATTTGTATCTGTGATACTGTATGGGTCACGTGATTATCTGTGGACTTTGCAACATTATGACACTGACTCCTCACATCTACATTACATGCAGTGTTGCAGTTCAGAAATATATATTATTTATTAGGTTATGCAATAAAAAATATTTATCATAGAAAGTGATTTGGAAGGGAAAATGGAATGCGCTTCAGGGGGACTTGAACCAGGAATGACTGCTTGTAAGGGAAATGTTCTGCCCACTACACTATTGCTGTACTGTTTCATTTGCATATATCTTGTTTTTTATCCTCTTTCTGCTATTTAACCTGTATTAACCGTAGCTAAGCGAAGGGCAAACCCGCTCACCTATGGTTAAACTCCGTCCGTTTTATTAAAGAAAAACAAATCCTTTTTATTTTTATTTTTCAGTATTGCTTTTATACATGTGGGGGGATGTTGCTGGGTATACACATACATCTATGAGTGGTCTCGCTCATTGTTTACTATCATTTTGAAGTCCTTCATTGCAGGGGCATCTATATTGTGAGAGCTCTGCTCTCTGGCATGCCCCTGCACTCGTCCACGCTCTGTGTAGGATTAGGAGCTCAGGCAGCACACCTTCATTAATATGCATGGCGTGATGCCATCCTCCTCCTAAGCGGCCGCTTCCGTGCAGGACTATTCTGTTCTGCATGGAAGATTAGTGAATCAGGGGGTTTATTTTTTGGTCCTTTAATCCTCAAATGTTTAATTTATTGCCAGTCATTGGGGATTGAAGTTACTAAATAATAATATACATTTGAGTTTCGGAATTTATTTCCTTCAGAAAATTCATGCTAACACAAATCCTGTTATTTAAGTAACTTTGTAATTTTATAAGTGTAATAATTGAAATCTGTTCCTATTTTTGAGCATTTGACCCCCCCCTTTATTTTCAGATTTATCCAGATGTCTTCAGCTAAGGGGTTGAGAGGTATGCAGACCTCTTTAACTGCTGCTGCCAGTAGTCAATTGATCTCACATTCTCACACACACACACACACACACACACACACACACATACACACACACACACACACACACACACACACACACACAAGCACACACACTTTCACTTTCATGCATGCAAGCATTCATTCACTCACACATACACATACAAAAGCCAACACAACAAAAATATAAATACACATATGCACACACGCACACATACACACACACACACGCACATACACACAAACACACACACACACACACACACACACACACACACATATACACACATATATTTATATATATATATATATATATATATATATATATATATATATATATATATACTGAGGATAACAGTCAGTTAATAATGCTAGTCTTTAGAGTTGTATGGTTCTTATTGTTCATAACGCGCAAGGCCATGCAACACCTGTTGTTATTGTGTTAACATTTCAAGTGAAGTAGAGTCGCTTGACACTTACTCTTCACTAATAAAACAACACTGACCCAAAATCACCGACTGTGGTACAAAGATGAAAAACAAGGCAGGAAAGTTTAGAACTTTTATTCTTTTCTCTCTCTCTCTAGCGCTTCAGTGAAACCACCTTTGAAGAGTATCAAAAGGTAACAAACATAAGCACACGTTTATATTCACACCCCAATTAATTAACATCAATTAATCAATAAAATAATTAAAATTTAAAGCAAACATTTCCAATTAAGGTCATTATTAAGACCATTAGGTAGAAGAGTCTTATATTTTAAAATATAAATACTTTCTTTATACCTCAACTTATGTTTTAACAAATTTTCGTCTCCACAGAAACAATCCACTGTTTCTAAAACAGTACCCTTTAATTTTGAGACATCGTTATCATGAAACATTTTAAAATGTAAAGAAATTTTTTATCTTCCCTTCTATTCCTAACATCTCTCAAATCCTCCATGATTCTGACACGAAATTCTCTCTTTGTCTCCCCTACATAAAATAGGGCACAGGGGCATCTTAATGCATAAATAACCCCTTTACTTCTACAAGAATATACATCTCTGGGTTCAAATTTGAGTCCATTTATATTATAAAAAGTTTTTACAACATGCCTACAAACATTACATTTATTGCAGCTTAAAGTCCCTTTTGTAACCAAAAAAATGGGTATATCTGGTGCTGGGTTATGCCTGAAATAAAACACTGTCCCCCAGATTCTCTATGCCTTGCACGGCGTGAAAGATCAGTGCAGGAACTCTAACAGGCAATATGTCTGCCGTGTGATCAAGGAACAGCCTGCAGGGGTATGCAGGAGAATTTCTGCACTAGCCCTGCATGGACTAAGCCCCTGCATGCAAATCACCACATCTGCAGGAGAAATCCATGCAAATGAGGTAAATTTGGGATCCAGGAAGCTTGCAACCAGCTGTGCAGGGCTAGTGCAATCTGCAGAAATGTACTCTGTTAGTAACCGAGTACATTTCTACAAAAATCCAAAACAGAGCTGTGACAGCTCCAAATAAAGGCTGCATATCATGTAGGAAGCATGCCAATGGGCAAGTATAAGGCCACTGGCAGTGCAAACATGCTAAAAAATAAAAAAAATCAACTTTTATTTTTTTAGCCAATCTTGGCTGTTTAAGCGTAGGGCAGCGGAGCGCAAACAGGATCGGGGTGAAAATAATAAAATAAACCTAAATCAGGCATTCTAACTAAAATCACAGTTCTGCCATGCAAGTCACTGGCAGGTAGAAGACAACATGGCCAGTGAGTAGTGGTCGTTAAGGGTGGAGACTCAGTGTGATACATGTAACTATGCATTAGCAGGCAATCCTATGCAAATGAGGGGAATGATAGTGAATCCCAATTTTTCCCAGCATACTAGTCAGGTCCCAACAGTGTAACAGTAGGAATAGCTTGGTGCAAGTCTAGGAGTTAGCTGACATCATGGGGGGGGTGTCACAAATACTGTAAGCGGATTGGAGCCCTGTGGCTCGGGTTTGCCCCTAGCTTAGCACAGCTAAGCTAGGGGGTGTGTCTGAATCTGCCTAGCATTCTTTACATTGCCTAAGCGGGTGTGCGCACTGTGCACCAGGTTTTAAAGGAAGAACAAGAAAGTTAAACCAGGAAATAGCAGCACTGTGCACATTTGAGCACTCTGTTTGCGCGGTGCACCCCCGGGTTTAAACAGCAAGGCAATGGGAAGGGAAAACAGCAGTAGGAAAGTAATCAAGGAGAACTAGCACAGCTGGCAGGTGAAATGTATCAGAATCTGCCAATTACACAGGCAGCAGACCAGCCCAGCCCAGAACACTATTATAAACTATGCAAACACTTTCCCCTTTGGTTTTTCCCACACTCTAAACCACTGGTGTATACAAGTGGGGAAATTTTAACAAACAAACCTAGAAAATGAGAGGGGCTGCAGCAGGCAACATAGAACAACATGTACAAGAGACTGAGGGTAGTGAGGATGTGAATGCTGCCAATCAACCCACAGTGAGGAGACAGAGAAGAGTGTACAGACCCAGGGTAACCTACCAAGGGCTACATGAGCTAGAGATAGTGGAGCGTTATAGGGTGGACAGAGACCTCCTACAGCAAATTATTGAGCTGTGCCAGCCACACCTGACACACCAAACTGACAGAGGGGAACAAATCCCATTGGATACCAAGGTATGTGTAGGCCTAGGAATACTAGCCACAGGTACCTCCCAAAGCTCAACTGGGGATATCATGGGGATCTCACAGGCATCAGCATCCAGAGTATTCCACCAGTTCCTGGATGCCATGTCAGCACATGCTAGTGACCACGTATATTCCCCCAACACCCATGAGGTGTTGGCCAGCTATATGCATCTCTTCCACCAAATAGCAGAATACCCTGAGGTAGTGGGTGCTATCGACTGCATGCACATATGCATCAAAGCACCACACAGTGATCAGGGTAGGGCCTACATCAACCACAGGGGCATCCCCTCCATCAACTGCCAGTTCCTCTGTGATGCCCAGGGCATTATAATGAATGTGTGTGCTGGCTGCCATGGAAGCTATCACAGTTCCCACATATGGCATCTGACACAGCTGTACCACATATTTGCCAGTGGGGACACCCCCAGCGGTCACCTAGTGGGGGATGCTGGTTACACACTGGAGCCATGGCTGATGACACCCATCAGAAATGCACACACACTTGAACAAGAACGCCATAATAAGGCACACGCACAGACCTGGCTTATAATAGAGTGTGTGTTTGGGATGTTTAGGTCACAGTTCCAGTGTCTGGACACATTTAGTGGAGCCTTGCAGTACTCACCAGCTACATGTTCCCAAATATTATGGTATGTGCCATGGTACACAATAAAATCTTGCGGAAACAGCTGCAGCAGGAACAGCATGGAGCAGGGCCACACAGCCCCCCACCAATGCCAAGGCCTGCACAGGCACAGAGTGACTTGGAGGTGGAACAACCTGAGCCTGCCCCAGTAAGTAGATAGAAGCATGCCCAGTATGCCGAGGCTACAGCAAAGAGACAAAGCATAGCAGATACACTGACACAGTAGGGACCCAGGGAATGACACCTCTATTTGACTCACACATACAGTAAAAGGGATGCCAAACATGACATTACCTGTGCTCAACCATGTATAGGGAGTGTACTATGTGCATCCGACATAGGCAGCCCTCCAGCACCATCCGCAATTCTGGCACACCTTCAAGGTAAGTCAATCAACCTACCAATTACCAAATGGAGTAGAATGTGTCATTACCTGTATCTATGGCATGGATGTGAGCATGCAAGGGAATTGGGTGGCTGAATGTTATGGCAGCAGAAAGTAGACACCCATAGTGGCACCATGACATCTGTAACACATACTGGAGTCACCATAGTAGCCAGTATTACACAGGGTGACAAAACCCAATGCAGGAAATGTGCTGGGTGACATGTGTGTCCATATGACTCACACATGCCAGTCAGGGCGGTTCACATATCCAACAACAGTGTCAGCCAGCAGGACAGGTGTAGACAAACCCAAACAGAGCCTGTGCTACAGCCCCTGAATGATGGCCATGATTAACCTCCCCCAGGCCTACACAGACAGACTACTGCAGGTCAGGCAGTGGGATGTTAGTTCAGAAGTGTAGGAAGTCCGACACTAATATGTAGGGCAACCAAAGCTAAGATCTGTAGTACACTGGTATGCCTCTAGTCAGCATGATAGGTAAGAATACAGAATGAAATGGAGTACCTGACATAACAGTACTGTCATAGCAAATGTGTACAAGTGTCAGGTGTGCCCCCCCATCCTATGTAGTAATGCAATAACAGTCAGGTGTGTCCCCTCAATCCTGTGTAGAAATGTAGAAATAGACAGGTGTGCCCTCCCACCCTATGTAGTAATGTAATAACAGTCAGGTGTGTACCCCAATCCTGTGCAAAAATGTAGAAATAAACAGGTGTGCCCCCATCCTACATAGTAATATAATAACAGTCAGGTGTGTGTCCCCAATCCTGTGTAGAAATGTAGAAATAGACAGGTGTGCCCCCACTCTACGTAGAAATGTAATAACAGTTAGGTGTGCCCCCCCAAGCCTGTGTAGAAATGTAGAATTAGACAGGTGTGCCCCCCGTCCTACTTAGTAATGAAATAACAGTCAGGTGTGCCCCCCAAGCCTATGCAGAAATGTAGAAATTGTCAGGTGCGCCCCCCATCCTATGTAGTAATGTGATAACAGTCAGGTGTGCTCCTCCCAGTCCTGTGTAGAAATGTTGAAATAGTCAGGTATGCCCCCATCCTACATAGAAATGTAGTAACAGTCAGGTGTGCCCCCAATCCTACATAGAAATGTAGTAACAGTCAGGTGTGCCCCCAATCCTGTGTAGAAATGTAGAAATAGTCAGGTGAGCCCCCCATCCTATTCAGAAATGTAGTAACAGTCAATGGCAAATGCTCGATGGATACCCTGCAGAAACAGCATGTGACCTGTAGGTGTACAGCACAAAGGTCAGCACTGCAGTATAAACTACCTGGACTCGATCCACACATTAAATACAGATGGGCATACTGGGCATGCTCACACACTTAAACACATGAAGGCCATGTCTGCAAACACCAGTGGACCAGACATAGACAAGCTTTTTAGGTTTGTTACACTCAATACAATTCAAATGCTCTACTTTGGCAAGGCTGCTGATGTCATCCACCTAGAAATACACCTCTGGGAAGGTTGTAGCCCAGTAATCTCCGTAGCGCATCCTATAACTGTGTATTGCTGTAGTATGATGAATTAGTAAGGTAGGAGTTCTAATCCCAGACATGGCAACTGCTTATGTGTCTATCTGACTCTGTCTGTGTAAAAATCAATGATTTTAGTATAATAGATTAGTAAGATAGGAGTTCTAACCCCAGACATGGCAAGTGTAGTTGTGTGTGTGTCCGTCTGACTCTGTGTAGTGATCAATGCTTTTTACGGTAGCCACACTACATACAATTCAAATTATCTACTTTGGTAAGGCTGCTGATGTCATCCACCTAGAAATACACCTCTGGGAAGACTGTAGCCCAGTAATCTCCGTAGGGTGTGCCATAACTGCGTATTGCTGTAGTGTGATATAGAAACCTGGGAGGGTTCTATTCCCACTCATGGCAGTGCTGGATGTTATGTGTGTGTTTCAATGTCTGTGTAGGGAACAATGCATTGTTGGCTAGTCACACTCAGTACATTTCAAATGCCCTACTTTGACAATCTTGCTAATGTCATTCACTGTGAAAAACACCTTTGTGGAAGAAGTTCTCCAGTAATGCCCATGGTGCATCCTATAACAGCTTTATGTTGTAGTGTGATATAGACCTGTGTTAGGGGTTCTATACCCATGCATGTCGGCTGTGGATGTTTTGTGTGTGTTTCAATGTCTGTGCAGGGAAAATGCATTTTTGCCTACCACACTCAGTGCAATTCGAATGCCCTGCATTGACAATCCTGCTGATGTCATCCAATGTGAAATACACCTTTTGAGAAGGAGTTCTCTAGTAATCCCCATGGTGCATCCTATAACAGCTTTATGCTGTAGTATGATATAGACCTCTGTTAGGGGTTCTATACCCACACATGTTGGTTGTTGATGTTTTGTGTGTTTCAGTGTCGGTGTTGGGAGCAATGCATTTTAGCCAAGCACACTCGCTACAATTTGAATGCCCTACTTTGGCAATCCTGCTGATGTCATCCAATGTGAAAAATACCTTTGGGGAAGAAGCTCTCCATTAATCCCCATGGTGTGTCCTATAACAGCTTCATGTTGTAGTGTGATATAGACCTCTGTTAGAAGTTCTATACCCACACATGTCGGTTCTGAATGTTTTGTATGTTTTTCAATTTTGTGTAGGGAGCAGTGCATTTTAGCCTTCCACACTCATTACAATTCGAATGCACATTTTGTGTGTGTGTGTGTGTGTGTGTGTGTGTGTGTGTGTGTTTCTGTGTTTGTCTGTGTGTGTGTGTGTCTCTGTGTTTGATGCTTGTAACCTGTGTGGAGGTGGTTGTGAGTGTGTAACAACTGGGCGCAATGTAGCGTGGGTTTTGCAAATTTCTAATATGGTGGCCTTAGCATATATCACAATGTCCACCATACAGGGATAACAGATGTGAAATAGCTAAGTGGCTGGGGTGCAGATCCATACCCATACATGTGACATCAAGGCCAGGTAAACAAAGTTAGCACCCTAGAGTTAGCCAGAGAACACTCTCAACCCATGTCTCATGCACAAACACACACACTTGTCTAGGCAACAACTGCTATGTTGGTAGTACACTGCATATTGCCCACTGATAGTAACTATGGAGTGATTGCAGTGGCCTACAGAGGGCATGGCACCTTGTCCATCTGTCCAATAGGCATGAACATGCAGACAAAGCACTTTCCGCATGTTCCCCACTGGACGCCTGCAACACTTGTGGTGCCATCAAATGTGACCCACAAAGGACATACCATGCCTGAAAACATGCCCTATATGGACAGATGCCACTGACACCAGGGAATGCCATTATCATGCAATCAATGTAGGTGCAGGGTAAACCTACTGTCCATTACCAGTTCCCACCACATGAGGCCAGGACTGGAAAATCTGATGATAATTTGTGTACACAACATGGGCCAGACACCCCAGGTACAGTTCCACATGTCATTGTACATGCATGTGGGAGGTGTGCACATCACAGACACTGCCCATGTCATGGTCTAAGGAACACATACTTGGCAAGCAATGCTCAGCATTGGCCACATGCAATAGTCACCCAGGTGACTGGATGGTGAATATAATACCCAACTGTGTAGGCAAATGCAGAAACTACACCCCTAAGCCACAATGCAGACCATTGTTATGTGGCCTGATGCCAAGGTGTACCCATCACTTAGCCTTGTATAGCCATCTGGCACAGATGACCACTATACACCCTTGAATCAATGCATCCATGCATGTCAGTACTGACACCCTGTGTGTATGTGTGTGTGTTGTATGATGCGTATGTTCACATCCACACTCCCTACAACCCCCATTGGCATATTGAAGCATGCTGTCTGATGTCACACACCTCCCCATACCCTTTGCCTATATCACCTCTGTATGATCCCTGTAGTGCAGGTGATACCTGCACAGTAATGTGTTGTGGCAATCTCACTAATAATGAGTTGTATTCCTGGTCCTGCCAAGTGTTCAATGTGTGTGCATCCCTGTGAGAATGTGGCTGTGTTGGCACTGGCACCTGTTCATGCGGACAGGCACGTGCACTACACCTACTGTATAGCTACCATATCTCTGTTGCAGATGTCACTCACCATCACATATACATTCTGAGGGCTCCACAACATGTAACCTATGTGGCGCATCCAATAACAGCATAGAAATGTGATAGCATTATATAGTTATCAGGGGTTTGATACCCTGTGCTGGTAGGCATATGACACAAACATGCTTAAGTTTTACTCTCCCACCCCTCCCTGACTTGTTTTTGCCTCTGTCTGCCTCTCTCACTCCCTCTCTGGTGGATCTGGAGACCTACACCTGCTTTGCCTAGGCAGCAGCATGTGTATTTTAAGTGATGCTCATGATCAGCTGATGGCCTATGCACAAATTGCAGCCATCCCCTAGCTGATTGCAAGTGAAACAGTTGTGGTAACATTCCCATAGCCAATTGCATGGAAACACACTCCAGTATCTAGGAACATCATGTTGGTGTTGACCCTTTTCATTCACTGTGAGCAGGAACTAGATATGTTGTTTGTCAAACAGCATCTCAGATGGATTGGGGATTTACCTTTAACAACACATACTGTGGAAACAGGGCAACACACAGTAGGGAGATATACCTGCCCTGACTACAGACTGTAAGTGCTGCTGTACTGCATTTGGAGTAATGTTGGTTTAGCAGTGTGTGTGTGGCTATGGCTGTCCTACATGTTTTAATACCTGCCATGTCAGTTCTATGTTTATGAGGAATCCCCATCTGCAGGGTCATCTGCAGACTGGGTAGTGTGTGGTGCCTTTGGATTCATGTATCACCCAAAGAGCATCTATCTGTGAACTGCAGACGGCAGTGTGATGATTGCAGTCTGTAGATGGTGAAAGCTGTGACAGTTACTGACTTAATATCCCTCAGAGGACACATGTTGCAACAAACCCTGTTACAACAGTAAATGTATGAAGTTATCACAGCCACATTTCATTACTGGCCCTGCATATGTGCTTCCAGCCACAACTCTGTCAACCTTTGTACATATGTCGTGCAGTAAGAGGTGCATATGTGCTGTACACTGTCATTAGTGTCATCATATCTGATAACAAGCCAGTGATATATCAAACTGCTACACATGTTATATACAGTAGAAGTTATATTTGATGACATAACCTGGACATTCTGTGGTTGTTTGTACAGTACTGAGATCTGTGTACTTATGGTGAATTTCAACAGTGTGTGTATTGTTAATATGTACTTTAGCTTGTGTACAGACTGTGGTATTTGTCATTGTTCTAGGTCCCGTCTTATCTGATGTTACATGTTGCTCCACTGTATGTTACCGTATTGGCTTACATGTTTGTAGGGCCATACACACACACATGTCACATAAACAGACAGCCATCAGACCAAACTGTGTAGCAGCCTGGTATATGAAGGGTTAGTCTGTGAGTGGTATATATGAGGATAGTGTTGAACAGATGGTCCATATACTGTAATATTATGCTAGCTTACCATATGTGGCTGTGGCTGTGTTCACATTGGTTGTAATTATGCACTTTCACACAGGTGTATCTTACCCTGTGCTATGACATGCCTGTACAGCCTGCTATATATGCAGGTACATGTGCATTCCCCCATAGGAGATGTAGGCCAGTGTTGAGCCAGTCTGCCTGTAGCCTGGACAGTGCATTGTTACATGCCTAGCAGCTTAGTGTACTTACCCAGTGAGATGTCATGTGCAGATACTTGCCAGATGTACTGATGCCGGGCCTCACTTAATGGTCATGTATGTCAGACAGAGCAGTGGGATGCTGTACAGATGTATGTCAATATCTAGTGGGTAGTATGTGGCCATGTCACCCAGTAACAGCAGTTATTATGTGTCAGGCCAGAGAGAGGTGTGTGAATGCTTAACTTATGGTGGCATATGTATACCAGTCATTATGTGTTATACCCATCTACATGGCTTTTAACATCCATATTGTCAGGCATGGTACACATGTTTTGCACTAAGGGGTTCTGTGTATACCTTTGGACTGTGTAGAGTGTGTCAGAATGTTCACATATATTGGCCAATATCTCTGCTGCAGTCTTCAGGGGCATTGCGGTACTTTACTATGATGTCCTTCGGATGTCTGTCAGTAGCCAATGGCAAACATGTGAAAAGCAGATGTGACCTCCCCCACACACAATGTCTGTGAAGACAAATAGTCTACTAATATACCTGCTATGCATACCTGACATCCCCTTGCACTGCGAAGTTGGGACTATAGGGGCTGGGGTAGGGCTACACTCCATGTCCAGGACATATGGTGAAAATATATGTGCATATAATTATCCAGATATCTATATATATGATTACACATATACATATCGACATATATAGATGGGTATGTATATGAACATAGATATACATATACACACCCAGATATATACATATGCAGAACAATATATGTCTACACATATACAGATAGTGATACATACGCACATATACATATGGATATCTATAGATATATTGACAGTAGTAGGTATATCAGAATAGATATGTATGCACATATACTTTATATATACATATATATATATATATATATATATATATATATATATATATATATATATACCAGCATATATATATATACCATATATATATATATATATATATATATATTTATATATATATACCAACATAACTAGGCATGTTCTGTACACATAGGATGTGCATACATATATAGCTATATACACATATATCTATATGTACATATACGTATACCTATATATACACATATGTATATATACATATTTGTATATGTATGTATACATATGCACATACGAAGAGATGTACACATGGCCATATATATGTAGCACTATACAGATGTGTATACAGACATATGTATGAGTATACATGTGTATGTACATGTAAACATATATACACCTATGATATGTATACGACCACAGTCCTATCATGAGTAAACGTCACGCTTGTGCATACCCTCCCAGATGTATCTCACTATATGTATCTGCTATGTGTACTTTATGATAAAACAACATATGTGATGCAACATTCATAGTAATAACAAGGACTACACAATTTAGGAAGTAAAGGCAATTGTACGATACTACTCAATATGTCTATTGACAGCTCTAACGATAAAATAACAGCTGTATCCACAGTGGTGATGGTGTAGTGGTTAAGTGCTGTGACTTCAGTGTAAAGGGTCCTGGGTTCAAGACCTGCAAGGGTTGTTCATTTTGCTGCTGTGCAAAACAAGGACTGTCAGATACAGAGTGGTTAAGGCAGTTTTGGGCAACTTTAAGCACGTTTGCGTGGGTTTGCATGAAGCTAAGCAGTGCTAATCTATGGGTAAACGTACGGACACTTACACAGTATAGGCAGTACTTACCAGTGAAAAAATCAGCTTAGCAGTTATATTGCAGCAATGCTGATACTTGCTAAGCATAGCTTAGCCCTGGTAACCAGGACATACAACCCAGTCTGATAACCTGTAATAGGTGTATGTAATGCCGTGTACAATACATGCACATATGTGCTGTCATTACAGTATCAAGGGGTGTGAGTGCCATGTGTGGAGCACAGACATATATGAGGCCTGTACAGCACTGCCATCCATGTGAATGTGTGACATACAGGTGTAGTAGCCCAGGGTACGTACTGTCACACTGGCATGTAGTGTATCATGGCAGTATTACTGTTGACAGTGCTAACCTAGGCAAGAGCAGAGTGCTTAATGTAGTACTGACAACAGGCACACCTTTGAGCATGGCTGGACACCAACTACTCCCTGTCGTATCCCTGGTGTGTGAGCTGTGTCACGGTATATACCCCTTACTTGTCTGTCAACACACTCATGCTACTGCATAGCTACCTGCCAACCTGATGACTGTCAGTCCCTGCACAGATGTGCAGATGGCAGCAATCCAGCTGGGATATGTACAGGCAACCTATGCTTGATTGATGTCCTACTATGCATGTGGCATGTGCATGAGATGCATATCCCTGTAGTACCAGTGTTTGGTTATACTATAGGTTGTATTGCAGTCTTTGCCAATGTGTGATGGTGGGTATGGCAGAGTGTCATAATGGATTTCAGGGAGTACAATCTCCAGTGGGGGATGTGGGTGCTGTGTACACTGTTATTACACCAAGGTACACCAGGTATATGTGCCGTGTACCACGTTAAGGTTACCACTGTCACCATCAACCATACAGGCAACTGTTTCCACAATCCAAGCCAGTATATACATGTGATCTCTGCAGCCTACCTGTAACACATTGAGACATGGTCAAGGTAGTTAGCAGCGATAGGCCCTGGTATCTCAGATGTGTGTCTGGCTGTTATGTGTCTGTGAATGTGTATATGACGGTATGCCACACTACGTATCATCCAAATACACCCATTACATCCCCCATTAGCATACTGTACATGCCAGGGGATGTTCTGCATGCACCATGTAACCTGGGACACACCTCACCTTAAATGCTGTGCGATGTGCGCACTTTAAGCCACACACGTGAGTATCACAACATTGCTAGGTAGGGGTCTAGTCCCAGTGTTGACAAGTAACAGTGTGCGTGTATGTGGATGGGTCTACATCAGGATGCAGGGTATACATGCCTCAGTGGGTCACCTGTCCATGTGACACAGGCAATAACTGATATAGTAACCTGTGAAATGTGTTCAACTGTACCCCAGATATGTCACTGCCATGGTGTCAGCACAGTGACATACCTCATTGAGCAATATGACTGCAGACCATCCTCATACTGAGACATGTACACCTACAACACACATGGATAACATTTTGGAGACCAAAACCAACCAGTGTTACTAACAGCTATAAGGCAGCATTGCTGGATGGCTACACTAACTGCCAAATATGCCTCACACTCTACTTCCTACATGTTACACTGCAGGACTGTGGTATATTGTTGTACAGTCACTGTGTGCATCAGAATCATATCAGCCTGTCCATGCATTGATGGTATGGATGACAGGGATGGGACACAGGTTCATCATATGCAAAGGGTGTGGTGTTGGTTTGCCAGTGGCCGAGGGTGGGCCATACATTTGACACCATCTGTGTGGGAGAGGGGTGTACTCTGGGGAGCTGGCTGAGGTGATGTGGTCTGTGTAGGTATGGGGTTGCTCTAGGTGTGTTTGCATTATGTGTGGGTATGCATGCACACAGTTTTTCTATGTGGCTGCCCCACACAGGTGTTTATGGACATCTGCAGACCATACCTGGCAGGGTGGGCAGATCACTGCCTCTGGCCATGGACATGTGGACTGTGCCTGCCAAAGGTTCTGTGGGTACATCCAGGTACAGGCGTTGATGTGCTACTCTCACCTGCTGATGACATTTGTCTGCTGGTAACAGGTCCATCCTGGAACTTGCCAAAACCATGTGCATGTGGCCTGCTGTGGTGAGGTGTGGACAGCACATGCCTTGCACTGCCAGGGCTGCTACTGCCACTACAGGAGCACCTTGGTGTCTTAGCATGTCCACGTTGACTGCCAGCTGTTGGTGTTGCTGGCCCACGTTCACATGGGTGACGCTGCATCTCCACCACACGTTGAAGCACAGACACACCAAGGCAGTTGATGGCCATCATCTCATCATGCCATCTATCTGCTTGTTCAGTAGAAGCATAGTTCACGGAGGTTTCGCTTACAGATGCAAAAGCAGCCCTCTGAAGCCTAAGACTGTGTCTGGTGTAATGCTCAATACATGCTTGTGTCGCCATTACAGCCTGAAAATGCTTCTGCTGATAGCAGCTATGTCACCTCTGCCAGGGGCATGATGTCCAGCGGCCCTACCAAGAGCACCCTGGGACATTTGCCTATGTGGCAGCCTGCTGGACATCTGGCTATGCCTGCTGCAACTGGACACAGTAGGTATGGTTACCACACTTTCATGTGCACTGCCACTGAATGTCATCTGTCCCTCTGCTATGGCCACTGCTGATGGGGTGTGTATAGGCACTGAAACTGTGTGCAGGGGTGGGGTGGCTAAAAGGGGGATGTCAAATGTTGGCACAGTGTCAACTCCTGACAACCCCACATGTGCCTTACCATTATCATCATCATCATCGGTGTCTGCATGGACACCTACATCAACTTGCATGCAGGATGGATCCTGACCCACCTCACCACCTGTGGGGGGAAACAATAAATGCACTTTAAAACCTGTATAGCATTGCCTAACAGTACACACACACACACACACACACACACACACACACACACACACACGCACACACACACACACACACACACACACACACACACACCCCTCCATAATACCTACCTGTCAGTGGCTTTACAGTCAGTCCCACGTATATGTCCATGTATTACCCCATCCTGCATATCACACTTGTTACCATACACACATTGATACCACTCATTACCATCACAGTCCTCTAAATGCTCACACAAGCGGCCACAACACAAGGTCTGTTGCTACTTTACCTACCTGACCTGTGTGTAGTGGATTTACATGGCCTCACTGCTGTCATTCAGTATGCACTCTCTGTATGCCCGGAATGATGTGCATGGCCCCTATATGTGTGGGCTACTATGTTGTATCCATAATAGCTCCCACTGGTGTGTCATGTGTATGCAATGCTCAGTACATGCCAGCTATGCTGCTCCGTCAGCCCATCATGTGACACATGTAATATTTGGATATACTCCCTGGTGTTGACTATTATTTCCCCAATGCATCTGTAGAGCTGCATACATGGTTTGTAAATGACATCTCTTGACTGCAATATTAAGTGTTTACCTGGAGTCTACCTTCCCTCTGGATTCCTGTTCCTTGCTACAGACCATATTATTCTATTTGCTGTCCTGTGATTACACACATGACAGGTATTCCTGGTATGCGATGTGGCAGTCCATGTCCATGTACTGTACGGTCCCACAGGGGGGTACAGCCGTATGAACACCCCACAATCACACATGTGCATACATGGCCACACACAAAATTGCACACATGCACACACGCTTCATACATGCATCTACCTCCCAAAACTTCACAAGAGTGACCCTGCAGGCAAACTAACTAACCATCAGGATGCACACACACACACACACACACACACACACACACACACACACACACACACACACACACACACACATATACAGGTGAAGTTGCACAATGATCGTACACACAGTCCTTCTATTACCCATCTGCCAACATGCAGAACATATGGTAAAGAACAACATGCAGTTCAGCCATAGTCAATCCATGCTAGCAAAAGTATATATGTGTGTGATGCATGGGCTATGACTAGGTGATGCCCCTTCCCTTGGATACCACTGCACCCATGTACACAGTATTGCTGTGCACCTGTTCTGCACCCTGCCATGTACTGTGCACCACAACTTACATGTGAACAACCCATTGTGGAATGTGTAGTACTGTGTCATTTATGTCAGCTTTACTTCTCACAGCCCCTATGTTTTTCAGCGCACATACCTGGGATGATATGTGGACTGTTGTCATTGGTGAATGCCTGATGCCTGATTTACAGCTGTTATCATCAACAGACCATGTATAACTACTGCAGAAATGCTTACACTGACAGCCATCAGAGCATACCATGGCTATGAGGGATGTACACACCTTTATAGATTTTATACACGCATCCTTGATCTGCCATGGGACCACAGTACCGCATATCTTAGCGGTACACAAGCCTGGTATGTGATATATGTCCTGTACATTCACATGCAGTGTCTATAGATTGTGTTAGGTGTGTGGCTGCTGAACGCAATGCATACACATCATGTGGGCATATGTGGGCACACCCTAATCATGACAGTTTATCGCACTTCTTGTTGTGTGTACTACAGCAGTCATTGCTCATGGTAGGGGTATACCAGCATGCGCCTTCTGCTTTTGCCAGTGTATGTTCAGTCTACCCTACACATGTCCCCTTATTCTGCATGATTACAAGGTCTACTCATGTGCACATCCCATGGTGTTCACACAATGCTGTCACTATTGCAGTGTGGGTATGGTTACGGCTGCCACAGGTCCTGAACCTGACTATATGCAGATAGAGCTATTCCTACCATCCATAGGATCCTTGCTGCAGTGCACTGGTGTGTCATGCTGAGACCCCCCCCCCTCAGCTTTTATATAGATGCATGGCAGGTAAGCCCTACACATATGTATCACGTTGCAGTGTCTCATACACTGAACACCACATGTTGCAGCCTAGACCCAGCTGATAATGTGGACTACTGTAATGCCTTATACCATAGTGTATCTCTGCAGTAGTTGGCATTGTCCTACAGGTATATACACTGGTGTTGCACTGTATATGGGTGTTGTTCAGAACATGTCATTAATGTAGGCCATGTCCACCAACAGTATGTTACTCCCTGTGGACACATTCCACAATGACAGGATGTTAGTTATCATGCAAGTGTGTAACATAATCTTTCAAAACCTCATCATGGTCGCCCCTGTGAGACCATACTTTTCACAGCAGAAATACATGCACATGTACAGCATTCATTCAGGGTAGGTGTGTTAGATGTGTGCATGGAATATACCATCACCATTACATGCCCGGTATGTTGGCATGCATCTACATGAGCCATATTCACTGGCTACAGGCTGCTGCCTTGCTGTTCTCCTGCAGGGACCTACATAACAGGGTGCCAGATGCAATGTCAGTGGCCACACCTGTGGCACTGCTACAGGCTGGGTGCAGTACTACCATACATCAACAGTAAATTCCCACAATACTACCACATCTGAACATCTGTTTATCACTACAATGCAGTAACACAATATATCTATGACATGTCAGATATGCATGATCTACCTGTACCACTGTGGATATTTATACAACAGTGGTCTACTGATGTGCCCTGTGTCCTTACCTGCACACTCCTCGACTGGTGTGTGGGTGGAACCCACCTCCAGGAAGGATTCCAGTGGTTGTTGGTGTTCTGGATGGGCAGGTGCCATGAGGCTGGCCAGGAGCTCCTCCATACATGTCAGGGGGGATGGATGGCATCCCCCCTGTGGCAAAGTGATCCCCCCAGACTGTAGAAGCATGCCGATGGGCATTGCAAAGCAGGTCGCTGCAATGATGCCAGACCTACTCATAACTGCAGTTATGCAGGCCGACATAATTGATCCTGTGGACTAGATCATTCCACAGGGCGGTCCACTCCTGCTGCTCATGGGCTGTCCTGTTAAAGAGCACCTGGTAATGCTGTACAAGGTGGTTGATGATGACCTAATTTTCATCCGCTGAATATACAGGTAGCCTGTCATGTGACATCTTGCCTGAAAGACATAAAAATGGAAACAGGCCTGAACAACTCATATGGCAAGGTTACCACAGTTCGTAATACACATCTCTGCCCCCCCCCGCCATATCAGCTTCAACAGACTGTACACACAACTCATGAGGTATGTCTACAGCTTTACCATTTGGACAGATTTTGTATTGTACCACACCTTCTGCTATGTGATTGCATCCAACGTCCCCTGTGTGGACACTATCATTGCTAGCCTGTTACAGACTAATCACCTGCATGCCATTGTTAGGGCCACTATTGTTACATATATGCTAGTGGTATGGCTGCTCTGAGATTGCTGCATGTCTGACAGTCTGTGTTATTGGGGATATCTATGTATGCTGTTGGACATGTACCGGTATTGTGTAGACTATTACTACCAGCAAATGTTCTATAACAGTGACATAATAACATCTATATGTTCTATTGGCCAGCTGATACACCTCTCCACATGCATCTGCTGATGATACCTGGCCAAATCACATGTGTGTGCCAACCTGGGGCCTCCTTGTGTACTGTTACAGCAATACCATCAGGTGGAACCACCCAGGGGATGTTGCCACCCCCCCCCAGGGCACAAGCCAACATGTTCCTGTCCCCTGAGCTCAGGCCTAGGGTCTGTTCCATACTGGGATCCACAGACACATGAGGGATGTGCTACATCAGTCTGAAGCACCCAGTACACATTCACATGGACAACATGCTCCTCCTGCTCAGCCTTCATATCAGGCACTTTCAGGACGTGGACTGATGTTGTGAGTGGCAGTTGGTGGGAGGCTTGTTCCCATTGTGCCCATATTGGGGACCATGGGGCATCCACATCACAGGCCGCACACACCATCCATGGTGTTTACCCACCACATGTGTCACATACCACCCCTGTAGACTGTCCTCTATATCTACCAATCCTGACCACCTCCACATGTGTCCTGCCATACTTCCCCATATTACCATTGCATACTTCACAGACAGGGACAATGTGGTGCCAAGAAGGGACTAACATGTGACACACCCATCCATGGTGCACACACTGCCAGCTGTAGATATCTGTGTGTATTGCTATGTGTGCTGCTGCTTCGCACATAGCACACATCACTGTGGTAGTGATATAGGGGACATGTCTTTGCATACACGTGTGTGTGTGTGTGTGTGTGTGTGTGTGTGTGTGTGTGTGTGTTTGTACATATGTAGTCATGTGCATATAGGTATATGTCTATATATGTGTAATATATATGTGCACATTTATATGTCTTCACATGGGTATATGTATATTTCTGGACTTACATGCTGATATATATATATATATATATATATATATATATATATATATATATATATATATATATCCTTATATATTATATATGTGACATATGTACTCATATGCATATCTATATATGGGGTACATTCAGACATCATCTCCACAATCTCACAACATCGTCCTGCACAGCTGCTCTGTTTTGCTCTGCTACAACACAGGCAGGTGCCACATATGGACATGGCCTGATATTAGTAGGGTATATGTGGGACCTGATTGCAGGTAACCCTATTACACATCTATGGCATTCCGGCATGCTATATTACAGATTCACCTGAGTATCCTGCCAGTGGTGGACCATGGCTCCCACATGTCCATCATAATGGCATTACTTCCCCCACCAGCTATTTGCCACATAATATACATACTTCCCATTACACAACACACACTATGATGGCTTACATCTTGTTTGTCATTGCTGACCTGCACAGTTACCAGCTATGGCCCAGTACCCACAGAGGCAGACACTATTGTCCATAGCAGTTGTTCAGTTGAACATCATCACAACAACACCTGAAAGAACATATAACTCATTCAACATCATCTATCCCGTTAAGATGGACCAGGTACTACATTCTAATACATGTACATATACTTCACATACCTGCTCTGGGAATGATGTCTTTATGACTGGCAGCTGGCTAAATGCCTGCATCTTCAGCTGTTAGTGTGATAAGCTTTATTTTTTTTTTCGCTTACACTTTCTTTCTTTCTTTCTTTCTTTCTTTCTTTCTTTCTTTCTCCCTCTCACTCCAGTGAATGGATTGAGCTGCTTTGAATAGATTGCAGCCTGGCTTTAGTAGGTGATGCACTTGATCAGGTGATGACCTCTGCACCAGCTGGTGTCCTATACTTGCTAAATGCATGCAGATTTTTGTGTAGTACTTCCAATTTCCACTGTCATGGCAACCACCCACTATAAATCCCTACATCATGTAGGCATGGTCACTTTACCTTTCCTGTGTGAAGGACATCCTTCCTGTGTGTGGGCATCAGTGTTACAGACAGCAGGTAGCAATACCTCTTTTATGAGAACTGGGACATTCAGGCCAGCTACATATTTGTAGGATGTTCCAGAACTACAGACAGATTATGAGTAGAGTTGTGTTATGCTTTGTATAGTACTGGTGTTACAGGGTGTGTATGTACATAACAGATTAAATTGGAATGCAGTCTGTATGCATAGCTCTCAACTGTGGGCCTATCCTCTTGGTGGCCAGAGGTGTGCCTATCATGTTCTGTCTGTCCACCACACAGGTCCTGTGTCAGCTATTTCACTGGCAGTGTGTGTGTGTTGAGTGCTATCAGTTCATGGCTACATCCATTTATGTTTCTAACCTCAATTCCCTAACTAAGGGTATGTTGCAGACTATCCTGTAACACTATTTAGTGTATGGCAACAGTTTTCCACATATAGGTCTGTGTTCCAGCATCTGTCCTCCACCTACATACCAAGCTTTGCACATATGACATGCTGTCAGGGGTTGTTCTGTAGTGGGCTGTGAGTATATCACACTGCCATTGCTGCCATCAGTCCACTGCTGTTGTATATCCCATACATACAGTGGGACTGGGGCCATATATGTGTGGGATTCACCTACACAATACATGTGTGCCCTTATGCACTCCAGAGGCCAGTGTATGTAACAGTGGTATATGGCCCTGTATTATTGAGTCTAGGGGGGTGCACCATAAATAACCTAGGCTGTTGTAAAATGTGGGGGTATCAGGGGTGAGCTGCCTTAAGGTATCTGGATGTACAGTACCGTACACTTCACCTATATTTACATTACCTACATAAATTGAGTTAATGCAGGCCTACTGCCTCCTGCCATACAGACTGTTCTGTTTGTCAGTGTGCTTGTGATGGTGTCAGGTATGCCTTGTTATGTAGCAGTTACATCCAATTTGGTCAACTGAAGTCTTTACCACTTAGTGATTTTGTACAGAATGTAGACAGAGGCTGCTGAAGTATACATCTGCATTACTTACTGTTGATTGTTTGGTATCCTGTGGCCCAGTCTGTCTTTACTATTGTACAATTTGAAGGGCTTGGCCTGGACAGCAACAGTTGTGAACCTTTCCAGACTACTGTATTAGTATAACTGTTTCACAGTTGCATTCCTCTGTTTATATGGATGTCAGTGTCCGAACAGCTATATGACATGGCATATAGAACTGTAATAGTACACAAATAAAGGTTTTTCATTTCTATAAACCTGTGTATGTTTTTTTTCCTGTGACCTCTCTGTGGGTATATGCTGCAGGCAACGACTGTCATTTGTATGGGTGGCCCATACAGTGTCCATCTGGTAAGATGGTAACTGTAGGCATAGTGGCTGTTCCATACTGTGTGCACCTTCTACATATTTATCTTAGTATACATATCTCTGTGTGTGTATATGTAGTCACATGTGTATATATATATATATATATATATATATATATATATATATATATATATATATCTGTAGCTGCATATATGTGTCTGTGTATATGAATACTGAGGATGTTGATAGCTTCCACATTTTACATTTCCTATGGGAGCCAGACTGTACTGCATGATATGTTACCAATACCAACCTGACATCATACAGGTGGGATGTAGTACTGTTAACATCTTGTGCCCATGTCGTGTCAGGTCCTGGTTATGGGATCTGCAACACTTGTTAGTGTATTGCAGGACGAACATGTTTGGCTGTGGGGGGTTATGTTATTTGTACAAGACGTATATTGTTTGGGGCCTCTCAACCCCATTAACAGTTCATGTGGATATATTTGTTTTTGTTAATCTACCATTGCTATCTACAGATGTATGGCCATATATACCTATATAGATATATATATATATATATATATATATATATATATATATATATATATATATATATATATATATACATATATATATATATAAATATATATATACCTATATAGATATATATATATATATATCTGTTTGCATGTATATAAAACTATGTCCGTATATACCTACATAGATATATAGCTGCATACATATATGTAACTTGCTGTGTATATGTAGACATATAGGTGTAGACATATATATGTGTTGATATAGGCATTTGCATGTATATATATTCATATATATTTATATATGTATATATTTCTAAATATATATATATATATATATATATATATATATATATATATATATGTTTTATTTGTTTAGATATTAATACATTTACACACACACATACATGTAAATGTTGGTGTACATTCTCTGTGCAAGGTCCTGGGTTTGAGCCTTGCAGAGGCTGTTTATTTTGTAGCTGGGCAGAACACGGGACATTGGATACAGAGTGAATAAGGCACTCTAAAGCAGTTGTAAGTGGGTCTGCGCATGTTTGCGAGGAGGTAAGCACTGCTAACATCACGTTACTGTTTCTTATAGTCAGTTAGCTTCTAAATTGCTTAACCAGTGTAGGCATTGCTTAGCCCTATGCACACAGGCTTAGACCCGCTTACAGTTGCTTAAAAGTGCTTACTCCCACTTACCCCTGCGCTAATTTCTTTGAAAGAAAAGAAAAAAGGGTTGATAGAAAAGTGGTGAAAAAGGGGCAGAAAGAGGGGAAGACAGTTGGGAAAATAGCTAGGGATGTGCATGAAGGGTGTACGGAAGGTCCATAGCTGCCCATTTCTTCTACAGCAACAGCTGTGCATATACACTGAATTTGGAGGTAGATTTGGACATTCAAACCCCTGGGACAGGGGTGAGGACAACAATAATAAGTTGTGATGCCTATTAGACTGGATTACATGTGTCCAGTGGACATGTGTGTGAAATGGACAGCTGTGTATGGGGCGTGATTTTTTTTGTGGGAATAGATTGCCCTTTTTTTCTTTTTCCAGGTGAGAGTGGGATGTTGGGAAAGGGAAGTAGGTATATTTGGGGAGGTAGGTTGGCTAGGTTAAGGGACAAGACACACAAGACACATACAGGTGCAGTATATGACACATCTGGGGTGTAAACACCTTGATGGGGAGGGGTGTTGTGTTATCAGAAGCCCACAAGCCCCCTAGTGGTAACAGTGAGACTGAGGACCCCACCCATGGGCAGTCACCACTGCACCTTCACAGGGCCAAAGGTGGTTGTGCTGGGGGCTGAACCGCAGATCCTGGCTAACTCTCTAATCACAACATGCAGCCCACGTGTTGGCGTAGAAGATCACCAAACTACTCATTGATCGCTCTATGCACCACTACCCCGACCTGGCGATGGATGACAGGTGCCTGTCAGTGCCCACTCCTGGGGGAGCGAACCCCATCTTCTAAGGCAGTTCCACCTGAAGTTGGTGCAGGACCAACTGACAGGGAGGTCTGGGGTTGGGCCCCAGACATGCTGGTGTCCGGTGCCTCAGCCAGCTGAGGTGGGACAGGTGGGTCCGCTGGGACTGGCCTTCTCAAGTGTGCTATAGTGTTTAGATTTCAACATCATATTTGGGTTAGTAATAGTCAACACATTCCAGGGTTAGGTATAACAGCATGCATAGATATTCCCATTAACCCAGATACAGAACAGTTGCATAGCAAACAAAACACATGCATATATTAGGGAACCCAGTGGTAATATGAACAGCATGCAGGCACGTTGATGGTACCTTGCCATCAATGTTGGAATAATTCAATATGGCACATGCATGGGAACCATGCAAATATTCATCAGACAATTGGACATTATCAGAATTAGTACAAACCAGTTGTGGTGGGTATGTTGGTTATTGTTGGAGATAAGGTGGGTGGGAAAGAAAGATGTCAATTAACAAGTAGTATATTCCTGTACTCCACATTACTTTCCTAGTCAGTGCTGTTATTTGTACCTTACAAGTCTTACTGCACTACCCTATAGACTTATATTGGACAGTGATATGGCTGTCAACATCATTACACATGAACCGGTTTTACCTGCAGTATACACCTCTTACCTGGTATACTTGTAGAGGGAATGTTTGTTAACACTGACTAACTGTTTGTACACATACGCCTGGATTCTGGGTTGATGTTTTGCACTATACGATTCAACTCTTTCTGCACAGACTCTGGCCATGTGTTGACCACATGCTGGTGTGCCTGGACATATCTAGAATATTGCCTTCTGCCATCTTTAGTGACCTGACACACACATATACATGCTTTCCTACACAGTTATATTATGTAGCACAGTGTGGGTGACAGTGGCCAGTGATACTTTATTATTCGGAGAAACTGCAGCACTCACAATCCCCTACAATACCAGGGTGGACAGTACCAGTACAGGTTATATTGGTCTGTATTTCTCAGCACAGTGTTCGTATCCAATGTACCTGTGGGAGCAATGTTTGTTAGCACTACCTGACTGTTGCTACACAGAGTTCCAGATTACACATTAGTATTATGCACATCCTTCTCACTCTGTTACTGTACACACTCTGGTACACAGCTTGACAACATGGAAGTGTAGATAGGACATACTTGAAATATTACTCTCCTAACATTTTTGGTGGTTGCTACAGTGACAGGTGTGTTCTCATGATGGTTGACAATCACTTGTACTCCCTGTTTGCTGGCTACAAATCTGGGATCATCCCACAGACTTACCAGGGGGACAGGGGGACAGGCAGAAGATATGGGCACATATACTGGACATTATGCCCTCATTTGTACAGTTGTGGGGTATGAATCTTTATGCAGTCTAATTCCACTCCCAGGATTCAGATCATGGCTGTGTTTGCTAAAACTTAAACACTGTCCATCACAGCTGTGTCTGCTACATTGATATTGCTGTATATCTCCAATCTGCTTTCTGTCTTATTAATTCCCTGTGCTTATGCATTCTGACCTCATATAACAACACTCTTATACAGATTTCCTAGGCAGTTATATGATGTGGGACAGTGTGGGTGAAAGTGATGTGTAATACCTCATTTTTCAGAGCAACTGCATATCATTCTTGCATTTCTGGGCACAGTGTTGGTATCTGGCAGACCTATGGGAGGACTGTTTATTAGCACTACCTGAATATTCCCACACACAGTACTAGGTTGCACATTACGATTATGCACATACATCTCACTCTGTTAGTGTACACACTCTGACCACAGCTTAAAAAGTTGGGGTGTAAATGGGACATACATGGCTTCTTAGTCACATAAGGTATTGGGGAGTTGCTAGTGTGCCAGGTTTGTTGTCATCAATGTGTGTCAATCATCTGTATTTCTTGTTTGCTGCCTATACGTCTGGAATCATCTCACTGATTTCCTAGGGGGACAGGTTCATAGGCAATAGATATGGGCCACTTTAATAGACATTCTGGACATATCTGTACAGTTGTGGGATATGATTCTGTATGCAGACTATTACCACTGGCAGGACTTGAACCATGGCTGTGTGTGCTAAAAAAACTACAGTTCACATCTCAGTTGCATGTGCTATTTGTTTTTGGCTGTCTGTATTTTCCCTGTTTACTGTCTATGTGTATCTCAGTTGTACTAAATGGCCTCTGAGGATTACACCTGTCATATACACGCATTCCTACACATTCAATTTATTGTGCATGGTGTGGGTAACAGGGATTAATACTACAGTACTATTACATGATTGCAAATTTACATTACCATATGATACCAGAATATATGCATGCAGTCCAGCAGTTAGACTTGTTTTGTCAGGATATTACACTTTTATTGTCATACAAACAATATGAGACTCTTCCTGCCATATTCTCTAGTGTATGCAGTACTTGCCTTGAATAATACAGGTTTTACACTAGCAATTAATTTACTACTACTTTTATTTTTATTTCCTATGACAGTAAAAGCATGACTATTACTGATCTGCCTCACATCACAATCCCACCAGGTGGAAGATGAGAGCCTCCTGGTTCGCGGCCCGCTCCGTTGCAGCTGTGGGGGACATAAGAGGAATATTATCCATACATATCCATGATATAACTCAGCCACCACTTATTACACACATACTGGGATGATATTTACACATGTCTGGAACATCCCCTGATGCTCTAGCCTCCTTGAGCCACTCCACCAAGAGGTCCCCCTTCCACCACTTCAGCTTGGCATAGTTGTGCCTGACCTGCTAACCAATTCAGGGTATGCCAGTGGCACTGGTGAGGTTGTGGGCGAAATGGTCCCAGACTTCTGCCTTATATTGGGAGCCCTGCTACAGGCCCTGCAGCAGTATCTGTGCATGGTCTTTAACTAGGAGTACTGCCATGATCTTGGACTCCTGGATGCACCATTGCTGCACCCGGAAGCGCACTCCTTCTCCTCTTACTGCCCTAGTTCCTGCAAGGAGAAGCTATAACCAGTTATGAGATGTATTCCCACCTCTTTGGTTTAAGTAGGGCCAATTTTCCTCACTTTTCCATGATTGGCCAGTTTTGAAAAGGCTAAGCTATAAGAAAACCTGCTTACCTAAGGTTGATATTGTTTAAAGGGGTATACCACTGCGCACAAAGAGTTAGCTGGTCTACACATTGCTCTCACCTCCTACGCTGGCCTGTGCAATGCTTAGCATTGCTTACATTAGACCTTCATTATAATGCCTTCTTGGCATTGTGTTATTATTCATTACATCTTATATGTATGCCTGGTATCCCTGATTGATGTGTACGTACACTCTGTCGGGTCCTTGTGTTTTATTGGGGACATCAGCACTCTATTACAATTACACCTAACTTCTGGGCTCACTGCTGTACTCCAGTTCACATATTTATGTTATGTAGTGGGTTATGGTACATTTGACAGTATACTGATGCCTTTCACAGGTTCATTTTGGTTATACTATGGTGGGGTCATGTTTACTATTACCTCATTATTCTGTACATCTGTGAAGGTTTAGTGGATAACTGCTCAGACTATGGTGTATAGGGTCCTGGGTTCGAGACCTGCATGGCTATTTACTTTGTAGATAGGCAGAACAAGAGCCATTGGATACAGAGTGATTAAGGCACTTTTGAGCATTTGTAAGCGGGTTTGCATGATGGTAAGCACTGCTAGCCTGCCTTTACATCTGCTTACAGAGAGTTAGCTTTAGAATTGCTTAGCCAGTGTAGGCATTGCTTACCGCTGCACAAATGGGCTTACCAGTTCAAAATAACACTTCAGGATCAATCACCAATCCGAGTTTAATGTAATTAACAGCACAAAATTGATGAACACACAAGTTAACCTAGGTTTCGTCCAACAGTAGAGACTTCTTCAGAACAAAGAACAAATTCATTGCTTTCCTCTAAATACCCACCCTTTTCAAACGTGACCCAATAAAAATCACGTTCCCATCCCAAAGGATTAATTTCAAGGAACAATACTGCAAAAACAAACATATAAATAAAAACACATTGTTTAAAATTTATACCTAATACATAAAAAAATATTTCTATTTCACAGTACAAATAACCTAATTCTGTTTTCAATGTAACTTTAAATTCAAAAAATGATTATGACGTGTAATAAAATGGAGAAATGCATATAACACATATATGTCACTTACCTAAGAAAATGTAATGTTATGCAGGTTACTAATATGTGTATTATCTACCTAAAAGATGTTTTAGTTTTAAAATTGGAGCAATACTAATGGCATTGTTAATCACCGGGAAGTGGTGTGCATCTAACCTTAACTGCCACTTCAGTTCATTAATATCAAGATGCACATCCAAAATTCTACCTTGTGGGTCTGGCCTGATATGCTGAACAATACAAAATTTAAATTTGTGCTCTGGATGTTCACAAATGTATCTGGATAAAGCATTAAACACCCTAGAATGCTGGATATCCAAAAGATGTTCATTTACCCACCCTCTAAAATGCCTAGAATTTTTTTTCCTACGTAAAAGGCAGGGCATAGGTCACACTTAGCAATGTGAACAACATTTTGGGTTTGGCAGTTAAAGTGTCCATGTAATAAAAATATTGTTAAAATTAATCCTAAAATTTGGCCCTGTCTCTAATATAAATCTGCAGGTTTTGCATCTGCCACATTTAAAATTTCCAACAACTCTACTAGTAACCCCCTGCTTACACCTTTCTCCATTTGCCAAAATTTCTTTTAATGACCTTTCTTTCTAAATACCAATTTAGGTGAAGCCCCCATTTTCTTCTCAACATCTTTATGTAATTTTACGATGCCCCAATTTTTGTGCGCCATCCTAACCAACCATTCTGCTTCAAAATTGTATGTCACCACAAAATGCATCATATTTCCCTCCTTTTGAATGGAGGTTAAATTTTCATGGTCAAATATAATAATGACAAGATAGAAGGTTATATGCATGAACTAGAACAAATTAATGATTATTTGATTAAAGACCTCCTTTTTGAGCAGTATTTAACAAATTACAATAACACTATAACAGGTGGAGACCAACAATGTCATATTATCTTTGAGAGAAAATTAAGGAAAATTAAAAGAGACATGGCAGAATATTCAAAGGAAAAAGTGTACCCTTTTTCTAAAGGGAACTGGCGTGATCAGTTTGATGCAAATGACGGAGACAATGAGCGGGATGGCGTAATTCTGGAAGAGCAGGTGAGTCACAATCAGGCATGACAAGTGAGAGCCCCTTTAGGCGATGAGCTCAGGCGCTCAGAAAGATTATGCCAAAAAGGGAAAGGAGACCAGTCATGGAGACCAGAAGAAAGCAAGCAGTACGAGCAGCAAAGGGCCCATCAAAAAAGGTGGAACTATCAGCAGAAGGGTGCCAGTGGATAGCAAGTGAGGTAATTGACAATGTTTTTGATATCAGTCAATCTCAAGTAAGTGCTAAAAGGGATGATTTGATGAATTCTGACAATCAGCGATATACTAATGGTTCAAATAGTAAGGAGGCAGGTACACCAAATGTCGACTGCGATTGTGAAAACCCATTGAACCAAGTAATTTCATCTTAAACAGTTTTTTTTTTATTTTCAGAACTAGATCAGGCTAGTACAAATAGCTTACTGACGTCAACAATGTTTTTGTGGCTAGTTCGGATGTATGTGTTTTTGATTTAACAAGTGGTAGTGTTGACACAGCACACAATGGCTTTTATTCTGTGAATAATGACAATTTTGAACAAAACGAGCATGTTTTTAGTTCTGATTTATCATCGTATTATTTTAACGTGACATGTGATGAGCAAGCCAATGCTGGTGTGGGACTGGCAACTGTTGCTGACACAGAATTGCTCGATTTAAGTATATATTCTATTCAGTTAAGTGACGATTATGATTTCAACAACAGGGGTAATGAAAACAAGTTAAACACTGTTGTTACAACACAAAATAATGAGGATGTAAGCACTGTAAATTTTTTACATAATTTAGACACCCAAAGTGGATGTAGAGTGTTTTCTACAATGGAAAATGTATTTGAACACCAGAATGATAGTCAGAATGGAAGTATGATGACTAATTTTAAGAGTGGAACTAAATGATGAATACAATGAGCAGTTTAAGGCATTTAAAAACCCTGATGTTGTCACCAATCGCTTTGGTGATTACAAAGTGTATAATTACTCTAGAATTGTATGTACTAAGGAGCATGCTGACTTATTATCTAAAGGGCTTACTTTTGTCCTGGGAAGGAAGGGTGATCTGGCTGAAACGTTGATTGATTTAAAAATATTTACAAGGAAAATGAATTTGTGATTATGGTTTGCTGATTCACGGCCAACTTTTGAAAGCCATGTGCTTACAAAACCAAATAAATTTAATCCACCTACAAACCATATGGCAGCAAGTTTCAAAAGGGCCTGTGAGTTAGATATTAGGATACATTTTAGGAAATCTAAAAGTAAGAGAAATGAATATATTAACTTGTCGAGGGAAGAGACTAGAGTTTTGAACGACTTGGTTAGTAATTATAAAATACGTATAATGAAGCCAGATAAGGGCAACAGTGCTGTAATAGGAGACAGGAGTGACTATGTTTATGCCAAGTTAAGCATGTTGGAAGAAGAGTTTTATGAAGAAAGTAGTGTGAATGAAATTAATATAGCTAACATGAAGTTAGATTTATTGATTGATGACATGCTGTTTCAAGGCCAAATTTCAGAGACTGATCATAGTTTTCTAGTTATCTTGAACCCAGTGGGTAGTAGCATATTTGGTATTCCCAAAATACACAAAGGTTTGAATCATGTTAAATTTAGACCCATTGTGGATGGCAAGTGGAGCAAAACTTGCTTCATCAGTCAATATTTGAACCATCATTTACAAAAGGGATTAACCAAATTTGGCTACATAACCAAAGACTCATGGAATTTTTTAGAGAAGTTAAATGGCATTACTTTCAATGAAAACATTATCTTGCTCACAGTGGATGTGTGCAGTTTGTTTTCTGTTATACTGCATCAAGTGGAGCTTACATGGCTTGAATGTCAGTTATAAAAACTGGATTATATGATCATGATGAAATTAATGTGTTCATTTCTCTTATGGAAGCAGTTTTAGCTAATAACTTTTTATATTTTGAGGGGCATTATTATAAACAAACCACAGGGGTGGCTATGGGTGCTGCCAGTGCCCCCATTTATGCCAATTACATCATGGCATATTGGAACAGGAGTTTGTTTTTAATAGCCCCTATCAAGTACACATTCAACAATACATTAGATTTTTGGAAGTCATTTTTTATTGTCTGGACAGGTGGAGTTCGAGAAATTGAGACATTTTTGCAATATATTAATAGCAATGTGTTTTTTTTTAAATTCACCTATGAATATAGTGCTGAAAAAATAACATACCTTGATGTGAGTTTAGTAGTGGATTGGGAGGCAAAAAGTTTTGAAACTACTATTTATAGAAAAAACACATTTTCCATCTCCTATTTAGACTATAGTAGCTGGCACCCTCACCATCAAAAAAGATCTATTATTAAGGGACAGATGGTGAGGGCTGCTAGGATGGTTAATGTTGAACAGGAGTTTTTGCAGGAGTTGGATTACATGATAGAAATGTTTAGTAAAAGAGGATATCCCAAAAGTTTATGCCAGGAGATGAAGGATGAAATTGTGCGTAAAAGAACACGGTATTTACAGCCCATATTAGGTATGGGAAGATCTGTTCAACACAACGCAGTGTTAAAAAGTAATGAAAATTTAACCCCCATTCAAAATGAGGGAAAGGTGATGTATTTTGTGGTGACATACAATTTGGAAGCAGAATGGTTGGTTAGGATGGTGCACACAAATTGGGGCATCTTAAAATTAGACAAAAGATGTTGAGAAGAAAAGGGGGGGGCTTCACCTAAATTGGTATTTAGAAAGGACAGGTCACTAAAAGAAATTTTAGAAAACGGTGAAAGGTGTAAGCAGGGGGTTACTAGTAGAGTTGCTGGAAATTTTAAATGTGGCAGATGCAAAACCTGCAGATTTATATTAGAGACAGGACCAAATTTTAGGATTAATTTTAACAATATTTTTATAAATGGACACTTTAACTGCCAAACCCAAAATGTTGTGTACATTGCTAAGTGTGACCTATGACCTGCCTTTTACATAGGAAAAACATGTAGGCATTTTAGAGAGTGGGTAAATGAACATCTTTTGGATATCCAACATTCTAGGGTGTTTAATGCTTTAGCCAGATACATTTGTGAACACCCAGAGCACACATTTAAATTTTGTATTGTTAGGCATATCAGGCCAGTCCCACAAGGTAGAATTTTGGATGTGCATCTTGATATTAATGAACTGAAGTGGCAGTTAAGGTTAGATGCACACCACTTCCCAGGGATTAACGATGCCATTAGTATTGCTCCAATTTTAAAACTAAAACATCTTTCAAGTAGATAATACACATATTAGTAACCTGCATAACATTAAGTTTTTTTAGGTAAGTGACATATATCTGTTATATGCATTTTCCATTTTATTACTCATGTGATAATAATTTTTTGAATTTAAAGTTACATTGAAAACAGAATTAGGTTATTTGTACTGTGAAATATAAATAGTTTTTTTATGTATTCGGTATGAATTTTAAACAATGTGTTTTTATTTATATGTTTGTTTTTGCAGTATTGTTCCTTGAAATTAATCTTTTGGGATGGGAACGTGATTTTGATTGGGTTACGTTTGAAAAGGGTGAGTATTTAGAGGAAAGCAATGAATTTGTTCTTTGTTCTGAAGAAGTCTGTACTGTTGGACGAAACCTAGGTTAACTTGTGTGTTCATCAATTCTGTGCTGTTACTTACATTAAAGTCAGATTGGTGAGTGATCCCGAAGTGTGGTTTTGAACTGGTTGGACTTAGTTACAAACAGGCTTACGCCTGCTAACTAGTGCTTAATTATGGTTACTACTGCTTCTTTGTGCTTAGACCTGCTTACTAGTGCCTTATTCATTATGATACTGACACCTCACATGTGCATTTGCTGCAGTACTCCAGTTCAAATAAATATATGTTATTTAGTGGGTTATGCAACAAAAATATTGGTCATAATGTGCTTTGCCATGTAAAATAGAATGTGCTGCGGTGGAACTCGAACCAGGAATGCTTGCTCATTAGGCAAATGCTTTGCCACTACACTATTGCTATGCTGCTTCATTTGCATATATCTTTCTTGTTATCCTCTTCAGCCTTTTAAGCTGCCTTAACCATAGGTAAGTGATGGGCACACCTGTGCACCTACGGTTAGCTTCAATTGGATTAAAAAAAAAAAAAAAATAGGGTTTCTTCATTTTATTACTACATTCTGTTGCTGTTTTACACAAGGGTGGGATGTTGGTGGGGATATGCGGACACCTGTGAGTGGCCTCGCTCATTGCATACCTGTTTCTACTGTTCTACATTGCAGGGACATGTTTATTCTGAGAGCTCTGCTCTCAGACACGCCCCCTGCACTCTTACACGCTCCATATAAGCCTAGGCGCTCGTGTAGCGTGCCTTATTAATATGCATGGCGCACTGCCGTCCTGCTCCTAAATGGTCGCTTCCATGCAGGACTAAGCTAATTCCTGCACGGAAGTTTAGTAAATCCGGGAATTGGTGTTCACATAATTTTATTTACATTAAGCCTTCTTATCTATTTAGTTATTCATCTTAATCAGCACAAGGTTTTATTCTCACTTGATGGCCTTTATTGTCATTTTTCATATTTTCAACTAATTTCTGATGGTTTTGGAAAGAGGATAACTCTTGAGAAAATTAGTGGGCTTTATTTCCTTTTGGTATGAAACTGAGCCACTGTCCATTGCTTGTATGAACTTTATTCTGTTATATTCAAAGCCCAGTGTTATGGTACAGTACATATTTTACCAAATGCAATTACTCTATGATACACTTGTCCAAATGAAATAGATGAACACACCTCAACAGGCATTACTTGCAGATATCCAACAGTGTTTTTTTCCCCAAATTCAAGTATGCAGAAATAAAAAAGCAAGTTTGCTGCTTGATACACTTTCCTGTCAAACAATAAACCCACTATACATGCAAATGCACACAAAATAACACAAACACACATACAGTCTCTCCTATCTATATCTAATTACAGATGCATATAGCTATATCTATAGCTCTATCTGTCTATCTGTCACGAGTTTATAATGATTTATCTAAGACAATTTTTGTTTAATCGCAAGTTATTTAAAAATTAATCTAATATACATTTAATCTAAAACCTACTTAGTAGAACCACACTACATAAAAATGTCATATACAGCAAATCTTTCTCTAAAACGTCTTTTTTTGCTTCTCCTGTGCAAGAGGCTTCACCTCCTCACCTCTTAATTAAATATTATAACTCCATAGTTACACAACCACAGAGACGAAAAAAGTTCTCATAAATGGTGAATCACTGCAGGTCTGCAAACTTCTAATGACTGAGATACACATAACAGTGGGAATTAGCATGGTACAAACACTGATCAACACTAATTTGCATTGAAATTTCTATGATCGAAAACCACATCAGCAGCCATTTTCTGTAGCTTCATATACTTTTTTATCAATTGTGATTTTTTTAGATGAACTGTGACACTTTTTTGCAGATAAAACAGATAGATCAATAGATAGAGATACAATATCTATCTATCTATCTATCTATCTATCTATCTATCTATCTATCTATCTATCTATCTATCTATCTATCTATCTATCTATCTGTGTATCTCTCTACCTATTTATTTATCTACCTATATGTGCAAATATGATTGCTGCTCAGATTGTTGACAGTTCAAATTATAAACAGAGGTAGGAAGGTTGATATTAGGGCTGGGTGTGTGTTTTTGTGTTAGTTGGTTAGGTTTAGGGTATATGATAGGTAAGGGGATAGCTATTGTATTGATGCATGTTTGCTGATGCATATTTGTGGGTCTGCACCTGTCTTGTGTACTGGTAGTGTTATACAATGGGATTTAAAATAAGGTGCAGGATTAAGGTTAGGGTTAGGATTAGCATGCATTGTTAAGGTGGCACAGAGGTGAGAATATGTGCTAATACATGCTAATCCTAACCCTAACCCTGCCCCAATCTCTATCCATGCTGCTGCAATTTCTAAGTGTATATGCAAGTAGTGATTCCTTTGGTATCAGAAATTTCTTCGTTCTTCATATTTTTGTGCCCATGAAGTTAATATGTATAAGTCTGGGTGTGTAGGAAGCATGATCTCAGCATTGGGAGTGCACATGGGGCATGCTTCCTGAAAGAAAAAAAAACACTTGCAGTTAGAAGTTTTGTCCTTTGGGCAATTAGACATTTGTGTACACTGTTTTGGTTTTCAGGACCTTAATGTTTGAGTTTCATAGTCAAACCTAGTGATAGTTAAGTTTAAGTGTCTTAGTCTTAAATTTAATTCTTTCAAACAAACAAAAGGATGGCCAGGTCACACATACAAAAAGTTCATTAAAACTGCAAAAAAAAAAAAAAACACTCAGCTAAAATCTTCACTGTCTAATACCTTAGCTCTTCGTTAATGGAGATCAACTGGATATATAGAAATTACCCCTTAAAGACAGAACAGTGTTTTGGCTACATGTCTTTTGAATGTCCATGACTTTTTTTATTTTTTCTACTGATTAAGTCTTTATTTGTACTCTCAGGTAAATAAAGTTAAATGTCGCCAGCTATAGACATGCATGTTTTGGCCTTTTATGGCCTCACAGTATAGCACAATTGTATTGTTTAGTTATTTTTTATGGATATCAGGCTTGACTTTAAGTTCTATGCTTGCAATGTATAGCAGCCATCTCCACTTCCTTGTGCACACCAGTCAGAACCTACCAGACTCAACTGAGAAACAGTGGTGGACCGAGAAAAGGAGTAATACTTTACAGACATATGGGAGCATAATAGGTTGCACACCATGTGATTCTCAGGAAAGGACTAGAAAAAGGGGTGAGTAACGCAAAAGAAAGCAGGCAGGCTACATCAGCAGTAGCAACAACAGGAGCGATTAAAATAAATAAATTTCTACCCCGCGGTCCAAGTAAACTCCTGTCCATCGAGTTGCTTCACTCTACATGTACTGGGCATATAGTATGTCCAACAAACGCCGCTGCAAAAGGAGCAATCTTGCAGCTTGTGTTCATCTCACTATCAAAGGAACTTCTACAGCAGAATTTCACTTCCAGTTGCAAAAGCACAAAATACTTTCCTTCACTTCTACATTAGTGTGTTATGCACTGTAGTATTGCATCTGCTGGAGTGACACCACCACCCCCACTGAGCCCTTATACTGCTGAAAATGAAACTAAATTAACACTTCAGCATATTTTACTCTAGCAGTGTAAAGTTTCTCTGGAAAGGTAATAAAAGGCATAAAATTAAATGACGTGACACATGTCTTAAAGTCCTTGTCTTTGTAGCTGTAAACATTCTACCTCACTGATTGTTTTTGGTGGTAAAGCATCTATGGGGGGAGTAACTGCATAAGTAACCAATTGACCCTCACCTCATATCAGTTTGTCCAGCTACTATAGCCTCATTTCAATCCAAAGTCACTGCAATACTGCTTGTTGCAGTTAATGTAGGTGTATGTTAGCAGCAATCTACTAGCTTGTGTTACTGTCTTTAAAATTATCAGGACTTGTCTTACTTCCTGTCTTGCTGCAGTTTTGCAGATTGTTTTCCTGATACTTATTCCACAGTGACCCAACCTGCTCCATTCAGCCCTCGCTACAATAGGACTTTACTCCTCTCCTTACCCTACCCCCAAGTCCCACCCACTACATTACATCTGCACTTAAATCTCACTTACTCCACCTTCTCTACTCATCCTTCTATCCTCTACCTAACTGCACTATCCAATCACAAACTGTTCTCGTTATACCATCTCTACACACTTCTGTTCTAAATTCCTTCTCAGATCTCACTCTGCTCTGTTCCCGTCAAACCCAACCTATTCTCTATACAATTATCACTGATCATTACTTCAGCTCACCATACTGCAAGATTTTTACATCACTAACCATGCTGTTTCCCTCCGGTATCACCTTATTCATCATCCTCCTCTTATTCCTAATATCCTACCAGTAGTAAGAATAAATAAGTATACCTCAACCATTACTTCATCCTAACCTAGCAACCAACTTCCCACTAGCTACTCAAAAATCTCTCTAAGCTTATTTTTCATAACTCCATTCCACTGCTGTAACCCCAAAATACTAATAAATGTCAGTCTGAAGGCCAAGGTAACACTTAGACCCATAGCTGATAAAAATGCCATAATAAACAAACCATCTACCTCCACCGTGCATCAATGTGGTGGCATCTACTCCGACTCAGGTCCCAATTAAACCCCAAACCAAAGAATGCATCCTAAAAGTTTAAAAATAGTCACTCTAAACATAAGAAGCATATGCAACAAAATCACATATTTCCAAGCCTGGATGACCCAACACAAACCAGACATCCTAGCCACAATAGAGACATGATTAAAGCCTGACATAAAAGATGCTGAAATACTGCCCTCTGGTTATAATATTATTAGGCATGACAGAACATATAAAAAATCAGGTGGAATAGCTATAATCATCCCAGATATGCTCACAGTAACTTCTGATATAGGCACAATCCCAGATTTTGAAAAAAGCAGAAACCCTGAGACAAGGGCATATGCATTATTGTGCTATATATCTCCTCAGGACTGAACATTCCAATACTTGAAAACATACTATCCTGGATAAGAGATAAATCACAAATGAAATTACCCTCATGGGTGATGCAAACATTGACTGGCAGTCTTATCCGCAAATTCAGCAATCAACAGCATGCACCTCTTTGGATTCACTCAACATATTAATACACCAACAAGATATGGTAAAAATAACTCCCAGCAGTCTATCCTGGACTGGATTTTGGTTACCAACTGATCAGATTTTACCTCCTCGGGTACTCTCACTGCTATACTAATTGACCACCTGTCAGCGTATACCTACAGTAATATTACACAAATAACAAAGGAACATAAGCTGAAAACTAGCTGTAATCTCTCAAATTTCTCTAAGGAGTCTTTATTTGAAGGTGAAAGATCCTTCTTAAATAATGTAGTTGAATACATCAATATAGCATTTCTAAGTTTTCTTTTAACACCTTAACCCCACAGTGTACAAAAAAGAATTAAATACAGCCATACTCCATGGCTCACCAACCAATGCAAACTCCTTACGAAAGACAGAGACAAACCATGGATTAACTGGCAAAACAATAAAAATTACAAAAATTGGCAACTATTCAGATAGGTATGAAACCAAGTCAAGAAACAAGTTAATAGAGATAAAAAGTCTTATTATACTCAACTGCAACATAACCATGAAAGCAACCATAAAAATGCTGTTTCTCCATAGTCAGGTATAAAAAATGATTCCACCCCATACCCAGACATTCCCCCACTTCAAACAGCTACCTATTTCAATACATACTTCATAGAATGCATAGCCAACTTAACCTGAAACTCACCTAACACACCTCCATCCTTAAGGCTAAAATTCCCTACCTTAGACCCTAGCACATTTCCTTCACAAAACCCATGTAACTGCAATCTCTATAATACACATACAGACATCACCCACCTTAACTTTCAACCAGTTTCTATAACTCTCATAAAAACCTTTTATATAAACTAAAACCTTATTTATTTTATTTTATTTTATTTTACATTTGTTGACCGGTCTAGTCTAGCTGGATGCATGTCCATTTTCAGTAGAGGCCCGGGGAGAAAAGCTCCAAAATAAAAATAGAAATAATAATAATACATACATACTTTAAGAGTAATAACAGATACAAATAGTAGCTGATAAAATGTGCAAAAAGTAAAAAAAGTTATTACATAAAAAAAGCAGTTGTTACAAAATAATATATATTTTTTTTTTTTTTTTTTTTTTTTTTACAAAATAATTAGTCTTAGCTGACATCCTTTCCTTGGAATATTTAAATTTAGCTACAAATGTAATATCATATCCAATCAGCATTCTTATTAATAGATCAATAACAGAATCCTGTGTCCCTAATTTTTGGAAAATGGCACATATTATCCCCTTGCATAAAGGAGGTAATTCCACTGACATTACAAATTTCCATCCCATAGCCATCCTGACACCCCTCTCTAAAATCCTTGAAAAATGCATACATCAACAGTTTATCCACTATCTCTTACAAAATAAGCTAATCACCAATATACAACATAGATTTCAGCCAGGCTACATAGCCTCCACTGCATTACTGTCATTTACAGCTGCTGTCAATTAAGCTCACAATACTAATAAACTTGGATCTGCAGTATTTCTAGATCTGTCAAAAGCCCTTGACATGGTCTCTCATTGTAACATCCTCAATCAACTTTCTACCCTGGGTCTATTATCTCTATCTATTCAATTGTTCTCTAGATACCTTGACAATTGGCAACAAGCTGTAAAATGGCAAGGATCCATCTCTGCATTCCTTCCCACTTCCACAGGAGTCCAACAAGGATCCATCCTTGGCCCTCTACTATTCAATACTTTTATCAATAACCTACATTCATCCTCTTGCAAAAGCACCTTGATTCAATATGCAGATGATTTTACCATCATCTGCTCTTCAAATGCCTTAACTCACCACAAAGAAATCCCGCAACAAGCTGACATCTCAATTGAAACCTGAATTACAAGAGCATAACTCCTTCTCAGTCCTGCAAAAAACAAACTCCTCCTCTTTGCCCCCCAAAACTCACAACCTTAACAAAGCATCTTTCAAAACCATTTGGCAAATGGTACTGAAACTGAATTAATTCACCATACCAAGCTATTGTGAGTTATAATAGATGATCATCAGAAACTTATCCTCCACATCCAAAGCAATATCAGGAAAACACATCAAAAACTATGCATGCTATACAGAAACAAACATTTTCTGAGCACAGCCACAAAAATTACACTAGCCAAAACCTATCTTCTGTTCTCCCTACTCTACAGAGCTCCAATTCTAATCAACTTACAATCCTCAAAAAAAAAAAAAAAACTTGAGAGCTGTTACAACAAAATTGCCAAGTCTATTACTAATTTATCCTTTTTTACCCATCTCTGTAAAGCTCTGCATATCCTTCGGTGGATGGACCACCCCCTCTCCCCTTCCACCTCTCCTACATTCAACTTTTAACAATAAATAAAATCATAAAATCATACCCAAACCATCATCCTTCCCAGTTCTTACCCCTCAACATATACTTCCTTAAAGAACTCTTAAATCAGAAGACCAACAACTTCTCACCATAAATAAACTGAATAAATCACCTAAACAAAGCCTATACTGGTACTCAGTAGCAAAAAAATGAACTCTGTACCTCTAACTACTAGAACAATTTTTAACCTACCTACCTTTAAGTGCTCCCTAAAAGAATACTTTACAAAATATTTGACCTGTGCCAGTCTTGTCTGAACTTGAACTTACTCACTATACTTGACCCACTCCATTACACCTAAATCACACTTCATAACCTTCTCCAGCCTCCTACTCCTCTCCTTTTATTTTTGTTTTTCTCACTACTTTACCTTATCCACTTAATCTCTGCAGACCTTTCCTCTACCTCTTTTGCTTTCCTCCCTACTCACCTAAGCTACCTGAAGACACCCTAACCTGCATTCTTTTTATAATCTCCTTCTCTCCATCCTTCCTTCTATAACCATAATATGAACACCTTTCTCATTCTAAGACATCACTCAATTTCCCCTCACTGTTTCTAATCATGTAATCTATATTATCTCTTTAAATATCTTACTAGAATTATCTCAGGTCTTGTTTATCACATACCAATCTATGTAACAATATGACATATTTTCTCCAACTCTTCTTATTGTTTTTCATTGTACTGTACTATGAAACATATGCTTTATTTTTTTCATTATAACATTTCTTCACTCATGTTTTGTAGTGTAACATGATACTTTCTGATTTAAAATATTTATTTGTACTTGATATTCGAAATATTTTTATTGTGGAGCTTTTCTTCCCAGTCTCAACTGAAAATGGGCACTTTCTGGCCAGGTTGTACTTTCCTGGTAAACAAATGTCAAATAAATAAATAAATAATAAAGAAAATGGAGAAGATATGCAGACTACAATGTAGAACACTATTGATGGCCTATTCAGCAGCATGTGTTTAACTTAAAATACTCTAATGCTTACTGTAACGGCAATACTAAGAAAGGGAGAAGATCAGCAGATTGCAATATAGAACAGTATTTAGGGTCTAATGCACAAGGAAGATGAATGATTACAGAAGTAACATAAGTCCTGCCAACAAAACTAGCATTGTTGCCACTACACCCACATCACTGCATAAATAATGATTGCTACTACCTCTGAAGGCACAAGAGTTGGTGTACATGACAGACTGAATTACTTTGAAATGCAGTGCCTTCACAGAAGAGAAAACATTATTTCTTGTTTATCAAAAAAAAAAATATACAAAAACATCGCCACTTAAAATCAGAAATGTTATACAATTTTCCATTCTGGTTGAAGGTAACACCTCACATAAATTACAAGGTGTATGGAATCCATCAACAATACATGGCAAAATGCATACATTTATTCAAGTTACTCATTCAAATTGTTCAATAGCAATTATCAAGTAATGAATATACCAGCAGAATATTTCCTATGTGTAATTACATATTCCATATTTTACAGCATATGTATATATATATATATATATATATATATATATATATATATATATATATATACATATATGTATGTATATATATATATATATATATATATATATATGTGTGTGTGTGTGTGTGTGTGTGTGTGTGTGTGTGTGTGTGTAGAGAGAGAGATTTTATATATATATATATATATATATATATATATATATATATATATATACATGTACTGTTTACAATGGCATATTATATATACAAGTATAATTTATAATGACTTACTATATATACTTGTACAATTTACAATGATACAGTTAGTTGTCAGTTTTGTATATTACATTACTATATGTAGAAGTTTCTAGGTGATTGATCGCTGTGTCATCAGTAACATTTGTGTAGTTGCTAGTTACCCTACAGAATTATTTTAAAGTATTAGCTTTTATAGCATAGTTGCAGTGCAAGGGGACACAGACAGTTTGAGAGTATGGCTAGGGTTTATAGAGGAGATAAGAAGTTCAAAAAGATGTAGGTGAAGTGAAAAAAATGAAGAGGAAAAGATGCATGTATGATTGGAAAAGGAGTAAGCTAAGATGGGGAAGAAGACTGGAGGAAATTTTTGATATTGGAGAGTCATCCTGGTTTTGAGCATGAGCATGACCTGGATTTATTCAGATGTAGTTTGTACAGGGTTTTAATGAGTGCTAGTCCGATAATGAGTTTGATGTGTTCCAAGATGATGTTCCTTACTTTTGAGCTGTAGCAGGAGTAAAGTGAGTTTTAGGCTGAGTTATTAGACTTGTTTTTAATAAGGACTTGTCAGCAGAGCAAAGATCTCTTGAAGGGGAGTAAGTTGGTAAGACATTTATAATGTGGGGTATTTATCTGCGTAGTAAATATGTTTGCATGCAGATATGAATTGTGAATGTTTTAGGACTTTGCTTAGTTTGAACGAATTAAGTTGTATGAAGGCACAGCATGCATTGATTATACTTTATGTGCCATTTTTAATAAAGATTAAACTATGTTCCCTGGTGGTCATTGCAATCCAGTGACCAAAAACTCCCGTATGACTACAAACTTTGCAAATCTGCTGGGTATTGTCTGTACTCATACAAGGTTACTAAGGCCTGGAACTCTTTACCTTTATCCATTAGGTCTATACCCTCCCTCCCATCTTTCAAAACCACGCTGAAAGACTTTCTAGTTAAAATCTGCCTCTGTTCTTACTCAAAACCAGGATAAACTCTAAATGCGAACAAGTATGTTGTCATTCCTTATACCTCCTTACTCTCCTTTCTTCATTTACTACCTTCTGGTATCTAATTCTTTTCCATGACTTTCTCTAAATATAACTTAAACCCGTTTTTCCTTCACTTCATATTTTAATTCATATTTGTATTAAACTAATTACCTTTAATTTCTCTACAAACTGTTTAAAATTACTCTAAATATTAAATGATTGCCATATACTTTGTATAGATTCCTAACCAATATGTTTATATTATGTCTAATTGTTAATAATTATTTAAACTGCAGATGTTTATGTTTTATTTTTGAAGATTGTAAAATTATTGTTCTTAAAATGTTTTGCAATAATTTGGAGCTTTTTTCCTCTGCTGAAAATGGGCTTCTACCCAGTAAGACATTCCTGGTAATCAAATGTCAATAAATAAATAAATAAATAAATAAATAATGCTACCCTGAATGTCATGGTTTATAACTGTGGACTAGATGCATGCCACCTCTTTGCCTTTGTAGCCATATACTATGCACGGGCCTACTGCATGGGGTTCTGTACTACTGCTGCCCATTGACCACCAACACTATTGTCACTCATGGAATGACATATACTGGAAGCTGCACTGCCAACTTGGGGCAATTCACCACCAGGCAGGCTCATGATCATATTGTACAGAAAGCAATGTGCAGTAAGCAACCCGAATGTGGTTGCAGGGTCATAGTCTAGAGGGTCTATATTAGAACACCGAACTTTTTAAATTTTGAGTGTTCTAATATCAAACCCTAGTAATCGAAAATTTAAAACATCGAACATACAGAACAGCTAATTTTTTCCTATGGAAAAAATTTGCTGTTCCAAGACACATACACACAACACAAGCACACCAAACAAACAGCAATCCACACACATACACCTAAACTCTTACACCTAACCCTACACTAAACTATAATTACACCACTAACTATCCACTTGCCTTAACCCAAACCCTAACCCTAAGGTCCGTCATTATTGCACAGTCACCTCACCTGCACCCTAACCCTAACTCACCTACCCCGCCCTAACCCTCACGTCCACACAATCGCACACTTACCTGAACACGACCCGTAACTTTCCACCACAGCGCTGCAAATACCAAAGCAACAGAAACGGACAACCAAATTCTTTCCCTAGGAAAAAATTCTGTTTTCTGTTTCGTTGATATTTTCAGCATTCGCTGAAAATGGGTCGATATTAGAACACTCAAAATTTTGAATTTTCGGTGTTCTAATATAGATCTGAGAATTTATGTTGTGCCTGAAGGTAAATGTGGATGGAATATGGTATTGATCTTGACTAATTCACTCTAACAAGTTTCAAAATTACAAGACGAAATGCTCTTTAGTATTAAAAATAATCAGATAAACCTTTTAGAAATCATTCATCCGGACTAAATTCACTATTAAGATCAGTAGTAAGGATATTTATTTCACTTCTGTACAAGGGGCTTATTGTAAGATCAGCTTGTTGTAATGAAGTTTTTAATTTATATATCATATGACGGCAGGAAGCAACTCTGTGAACTTGTCAACTTTAGCAATCATTATGCATATAAAACAGTGGAAAGAATTGGAGCTTATTTGGTCTTTATATAAAGCTTTCGAACAAAATAAATTAAAAGTTCACATCCTCCTTCCTGCCTGGCTTTAATTGTTTATTGGCTTTCAACAACAGTACAACACCAAATGTTCCTTCTTATGGGAGCAGCAATCGCTGAGTATACTCCTTCACAAGCCTTTTGTCAGCAAAAACAGATAAACCAGCACGTAAACATTTAAGACTGGAACAAGACTTCTTTATTCACAAAACAGTAAACCCAAGCGCTTTCGCCTGAGAGTCTCAGGCTTTTTCAAGGTGAAATAACTGTGTGGCCATTCAGCATATATAACACTCTTAATAGGCCAAACCCATTAATTAGATCATAAAGAATTAATCAATTAAAAAATTAAAAACAGTTGTTGTTACCTTCAAATAACCTAGTTCATGTTTAAAGTGCTGTAGTACTTGTAAAACCAATATTCATTAAACATCCATACAACTGCATAATTTAAAAAGTCTATGTATAATTTAAAAATAAAGTTGCACTCGTACTGAGTAAACTGTACAAAAGTAAAAAATTTTTGTAGCCACATACTAAATAATGTTCATCTTTATAAAAATGTGCCACCAAAAAACATATTACTTGGTGTGAACAAGTAATACAAATTGTCTAACCAGATGCAACCATCATAAGTCCATCTTTGGAAGCATTGAGTTTAAATGTAATAAATTAAGACCTAAAACTCATAAGGAAATGTATGTGAATGAATACCCCAGAACCAAAATGCATTGAAATATGTGTTGTTAAATGTAAACAAGAAATACTTTAAAATTACAATTTATTCCTCCTCATTTTAAGTATGCTCCTTAGACTAGTACTGTCATTCATGCCTGGGTGCCTTGTGGCATCTAGTTTAAGCTGCCATACTAACTCTCTACTTTCCAGGAAGGTCTCCCAATCCCCACCTCTCGGGTCCTGCTGGACTCGCTCTAGGATAAAAAATTTTATAGACATGTCAGTACAAATTAATGAGTGCTTAAAAAACGTGTTACTTTCTATTCTTTTTTCAATCTCGTAAAAATGCTCATATATTCTCTTTTTTAGCTTTCTCACAGTTTTACCTATATAAAAACCATGACAGGACAAACAGGTACCCAGGTACACTACACCAAACGAATTACATGTGTGGTGTCCATGGGCTCTCAGTGTGCAATTTCTAGATGGTATAAATATGTGGTCATCATTTAACATATGACTACACTGATTGCACATCCCACATTTAAATGAACCATTTCTTCTGTGTGACAAATTACCTACACCAGAACACCACAAATTAGGGGCCTGTTCAAACATTCCTTTTAAATTTATGTCTCGCTTCCTGGTAAAATGTAATTTTTCTGGTATAAATGGTTTGATGTCATCCTGAGATTTTAAAATAGGCCAGAAAGAACGCATAGTGTCCTCAATGAAATGTGCATCACCAGAGTATGTGTAAGTAAAACTCTTTTGTGAGTCAACCTGCCCTAATTTGATGTTTGTAGGTAAGGGAAGCCCTTTACTTAAAAGTGGAGGGTAAATTGAATCCCTTTTTCCTTTAATTTCCAAAATTAAAAAGTTAATAAGATGGGACAGGTAGCCTCTCTCCTCAAACATAGTTGCCAAGAACCTAGTCTCTTTCAAAAACAATTCAAGTGAGCTACACATCCTAGAGGCTCGTATCAATTGGCCTTTAATTATTCCTTTTTTGATGTAAAAACAAAAGGATGAGAGCTGTCATAATGCAAAAAAGCATTAAAAAAAGTGTTCTTCCTAAATACCTGTGTTTGAAACTGGTGGCTCACTCTATCTATTGTTAATAACACATCCAAATAATGCAGGGAATCTTCACTAAGGTAGTATGTGAACGATAAAAAGTCCGTTGTAGAGTTGATGTAATCAAAAAATTCAAGAAAGCTTTCCTTTGTGCCCTACCACAAAATACAGATGTCGTCCAAATAATGTTTATAAAATAGAATAAATTCTTGCCATTTTGTTGAGTGGATGTATAATTGTTCCCATTTATGCAAAATGATGTTTGCATATGATGATGCACACGGAGAGCCCATGTCAACTCCCTTGTTCTGCCTAAAAAGCTTGCCACTGAAGTAAATGAAATTATTATGTAAAATAGTGTTCATAAATTCAGCCAAGAGGTTGACTAAGCTGTTACTTAAGCCAGATTCTTTGGCAAGAACCTCAGTGAACCAATCCATACCTGTGGAATGTGATATGCTGGGGAATAATTCTATAACATCTATAGTTACCATGAGCAAACCAGGGTTACAAATGCCTGCTGGAATACTAGCTAAAAATTCCCAAGAGTCTCTACAGATGTAGGGAAGTGTAGAAACAAACTGTTTCAGATTATGTTCGACAAATCTGCCCAAGGGTTCAGTGATATTTCCCACTCCGGCCACTATTGGCCTAAATTTGAGGGGTTCAATACCTTTGTGAACCTTGGGTATTCCGAACAAAATAGGAATTTTGGGGTTAGGGGCATTTAGATAATTAAATAAACTCTCATTAATTGCCCCTTGGAGTAGGTGGTCATTCAAAGTGTATTTTATTCTAGCATAAGCAACATTTAATTCATTCCTTGAAACTTGTTCGTATGTATCTGTGTCTTGTAGTATATTATGCATGGCGTTTTCATAATCAAGAAAATACATAAGAACCACCCCTCCCCCTTTGTCAGGCTTCATAACTCTGATTTTTTCTTTCCTCAATAGTTCAACAATTCCATATAGATGGTTATCAAAATTGGGTGAAGAATAATTATGGTGTCCTGTTGGATTCATTCTAAAAGATTTTCCCAACAATTCTTCAAACATTCTTAAGCCAGGGTGTGTAGGGGGATTAAATGTGCTAAGTCTACTAATGTCATTAGACGGAGCTTCTTGGGCTTTAAAATACAAAGAGAGATTCAAGTTCCTAATAAAAAGTTTTAGTTCAATAAGAAGTTTTGGCAAATATGATGGCCTTGAAGGTATGTAATGCAAGCCCTTAGTAAAAAGTTAAAAAAAATCTGAAGTGATTAAAACACTAGTGAAATTATAAATACTAAAGTTGTTATGTGTGACCACTATGTGGTTACAAATAGGACTTGTAAGATTCATTATGTCAACAATAGGGTCCACAGAAACCTCTGTTAATTGCGACCCCTCCCCCAATTCTGTTGGTAAGGGGTATTGTTGTTCCTCCCCATTGGTCTGCCCTGGGGTAATTGAAAAACCTGTGGGGGGTTAACACCTCCTTTTTGTGCTAACCTTTCACTCCTACGGAGTGGTTCTGTGTTAGGTGTACTAAGAAAATTCTGCCTACCTGCACCATTGTCAAAACTTTCCATGATTACGTTACCCTGTTTCTGCTTACTAAAATTAGGGTAAGCTTTACCCTCCCTGTATTCTGCCAAGTCCCTATCTAGTTTCTTGGCTTTCCTGTCTAATACTTTAAGGCAATGTTGGTCAACCTCCTTAAAAACTTCATCGTACTTCATTTTGTGTCTTAAAAAAATTTTGTGCTTTACAATGTTATCATTAAGCAGAGTCAAGTCATTCAACATAGTGTTACATTTGTTCTGATAATCTTGTACCATAAATTCTAGCATCTCTAGTCCTGTGCGATTAAATAATTCCACCAGTTGCGAATACAAAACAGAACCTGTGGTGGCATTACTGGGAAATTTGTAACAACGGAGTCCTTTCGGGACTCTTTGTACCTTAATACACTCTCTTAGGTAATAAATTTCCAGTTGAGAATTTTTGTAAGCATACAGTTTCTTGTTGAAAATGTCAAAATCAATGTCAAGTTGTTCAACACTACTATCAAAAGTACCTTGTTTAAACACCGGTTGAAATTCTGTCCATGCTTTAAAGTTGAACTCCTTGTCAGGGAGCCCACCATTCAATCTATTGCTGCTATGTATGTTGTCATCTTGAGGGCAAGGATTCTGATTGTCCATTGCCGTTGTAACCCTCGGGACATCAGCGCCATTCGGCTCCTGTGCGGATGGAAACCTCCTCTTACTTCGTGCCCCTTGTTGTTGATTACAAGGGATAGCAGAAAAGTTGTTACTGCCTTGCTCAACCAAGGCATTGCTAATTTGCGTAAGTAGTGTTAGTACTTGATTGAATTCCTTACGTGTAACGGGGGCTTCATCCAGCTCTTCCCGTAGAATGTTAGGTGTGTTGAGAAGCTCTGAGCACATTGGATCCTCTGCCATGGAAACCAGTAAAAAAGAAACACAGCACCAAAACTAAGAAGCAAAGGGAAGACCACCGACTCAGCTTTCAACAATAGTACAACACCAAATGTTCTTTCTTATGGGAGCAGCAGTTGCTGAGTATACTCCTTCAAAAGCCTTTTGTCAGCAAAAACAGATAAACCAGCACGTAAACGTTTAAGACTGGAACAAGACTTCTTTATTCACAAAACAGTAAACCCAAAGCTTGCCTGAGAGTCTCAGGCTTTTTCAAGGTGAAATAACTGTGTGGCCATTCAGCATATATAACACTCTTAATAGGCCAAACCCATTAATTAGATCATAAAGAATTAATCAATTAAAAAATTAAAAACAGTTGTTGTTACCTTCAAATAACCTAGTTCATGTTTAAAGTGCTATGGTACTTGTAAAACCAATATTCATTAAACATCCATACAACTGCATAATTTAAAAAGTCTATGTATAATTTAAAATAAAGTTGCACTCGTACTGAGTAAACTGTACAAAAGTAAAAAATTTTTGTAGCCACATACTAAATAATGTTCATCTTTATAAAAAATGTGCCACCAAAAAACATATTACTTGGTGTAAACAAGTAATACAAATTGTCTAACCAGATGCAACCATTATAAGTCCATCTTTGGAAGCATTGAGTTTAAATGTAATAGTGAAGATTCCCTGCATTATTTGGATGTGTTATTAACCATAGATAGAGTGAGCCACCAGTTTCAAACACAGGTATTTAGGAAGAGCACTTTTTCTAATGCTTTTTTGCATTATGACAGCTCTCATCCTTTTTACATCAAAAAAGGAATAATTAAAGGCCAATTGATATGAGCCTCTAGGATGTGTAGCTCACTTGAATTGTTTTTGAAAGAGACTAGGTTCTTGGCAACTATGTTTGAGGAGAGAGGCTACCCGTCCCATCTTATTAACTTTTTAATTTTGGAAATTAAAGTAAAAAGGGATTCAATTTACCCTCCACTTTTAAGTAAAGGGCTTCCCTTACCTACAAACATCAAATTAGGGCAGGTTGACTCACAAAAGAGTTTTACTTACACATACTCTGGTGATGCACATTTCATTGAGGACACTATGCGTTCTTTCTGGCCTATTTTAACATCTCAGGATGACATCAAACCATTTATACCAGAAAAACTACATTTTACCAGGAAGCGAGACATGAATTTAAAAGGAATGTTTGAACAGGCCCCTAATTTGTGGTATTCTGGTGTAGGTAATTTGTCACACAGAAGAAATGGTTCATTTAAATGTGGGATGTGCAATCAGTGTAGTCATATGTTAAATGATGACCACATGTTTATGCCATCTAGAAATTGCACACTGAGAGCCCATGGACACCACACATGTAATTCGCTTGGTGTAGTGTACCTGGGTACCTGTTTGTCCTGTCATGGTTTTTATATAGGTAAAACTGTGAGAAAGCTAAAAAAGAGAATATATGAGCATTTTTACGAGATTGAAAAAAGAATAGAAAGTAACGCGTTTTTTAAGCACTCATTAATTTGTACTGACATGTCTATAAAATTTTTTGTCCTAGAGCGAGTCCAGCAGGACCCGAGAGGTGGGGATTGGGAGACCTTCCTGGAAAGTAGAGAGTTAGTATGGCAGCTTAAACTAAATGCCACAAGGCACCCAGGCATGAATGACAGTACTAGTCTAAGGAGCATATTTAAAATGAGGAGGAATAAATTGTAATTTTAAAGTATTTCTTGTTTACATTTAACAACACATATTTCAATGCATTCTGGTTCTGGGGTATTCATTCACATACATTTCCTTATAAGGTTTAGGTCTTAATTTATTACATTTAAACTCAATGCTTCCAAAGATGGACTTATGATGGTTGCATCTGGTTAGACAATTTGTATTACTTGTTCACACCAAGTAATATGTTTTTTGGTGGCACATTTTTTATAAAGATGAACATTATTTAGTATGTGGCTACAAAAATTTTTTACTTTTGTACAGTTTACTCAGTACGAGTGCAACTTTATTTTAAATTATACATAGACTTTTTAAATTATGCAGTTGTATGGATGTTTAATGAATATTGGTTTTACAAGTACCATAGCACTTTAAACATGAACTAGGTTATTTGAAGGTAACAACAACTGTTTTTAATTTTTTAATTGATTAATTCTTTATGATCTAATTAATGGGTTTGGCCTATTAAGAGTGTTATATATGCTGAATGGCCACACAGTTATTTCACCTTGAAAAAGCCTGAGACTCTCAGGCGAAAGCGCTTGGGTTTACTGTTTTGTGAATAAAGAAGTCTTGTTCCAGTCTTAAATGTTTACGTGCTGGTTTTTCTGTTTTTGCTGACAAAAGGCTTGTGAAGGAGTATACTCAGTGATTGCTGCTCCCATAAGAAGGAACATTTGGTGTTGTACTGTTGTTGAAAGCTGAGCCGGTGGTCTTCCCTTTGCTTCTTAGTTTTGTTGCTGTGTTTCTTTTTTAATTGTTTATTCCCAATAGTCAAAGAATCTTTAACTTTTTAGAATGAAGATTCTCATTTGTTCAAAACATTAAACTAATTCCAAATGTTGAATTTGTATTAAAGCTTTAGTCCAGTTAATAGGGAAGTGTCTAAATATAATAAATTAATTTTCAAATAATTGTATGAATTTGTATCATAGTTTTGGTGTATATGTAATATAACTGCAATTGGATCATAGGATCATAGAAGGTGACTATGGTAATGGGCCTGGGGCCCTTACAAACCTATCAAAGATTTCATCCCCAAAAAAGAAACCTTAGTCAGCACCTGTTGCCCCTGTCAATGAGGGACACAGTGGAACCCCTGGGACAAATTTGTAGTTTCCCATCTACTCATCAAGATTATGCTTGAAGAGGGCTAGCAAGCTATTCTGCTTGATGTGCATGGGAAGTCTATTCCAGAGATGGGGCAGCCTCTGGGAGACAAACCCATCTCTCCAGCAGGTTTTGTTGATGTTGCATATTAGATTCAGGCCTTTCAAGTGGGTAATGTGCAAGGAGTTAGACTTGCAGATAAAGAGCATCTCTAGTAGGGCAACGTCCGAGATTGCCTTGTAGGTGAGACAAAGATCACCGCTAAGCAATCTGTATGATACCTAGTAGAGTGATAGTGATTTGAGCCTGTCTACATAGGACAGGTGTTGGAGGCAATGGATTCTCTTTGTGAGGTATTTCTGTGGCCTTTCCAGTTGGTGCAGATGTCTGGAGAGGTACATTCCAAACAGGGTGTTATACTCAATTATTTGTCTAATGAGGGGGGAGTATAGGGAGGTAATAATCTCCTCTTTTTGGGATGCAATCTCTTTATGTATGAGATGAACCAAGTAAAAAGCTTTTCTGACCACTGCTGCTACATGATGGTTGAATGTCAGACTGTTGTCAACCTGACTACCCAGGTCTCTCAACACAGGTAGTGTACTTTGGCGGTTGCCATTGATGTGGTAATCAGTACGGGATGTGTTTTTGCCAAATGGTATGATGATATGTTTTTTTGCATGTAACTTGAGGCCGTGACTTTGGCACCAGTAATTAGTTGCTGTGAGTCCCTCTTGCAGTATGTTAACTCATTATATTCGAGTGACGCCTCCAGGTGCATCTGCAGTTAACACTTACTGATGCCTCTAGACGTCAAATATTGCTTGTTCATATTTGCATCAATAATTCCAAAACCATGCTAGGTACAAGAATTTAAAAGATTTCATCTTAAAGCTTACACAATGGCAAACACAACTGCAGTAATATTTGACCTTTGTCTAGTGCAGGCAAATAGATATTAATTGTTTTTATGATATTAATTTATATAATTTTCACCTTTTACTAAATATCTTAACAACCAAGTAACACTGACAGAACTCCTTACCCTCATACAACTGCTCTTATACAGATGAATAAAATGCTGTTGACAGTATGTGTAACTTGAGAGGTTGCTGAGATATTGTAAGTTGTTTACAAAATATTACAAATGTAATAGTTACTGTGTTTACTGTGACTTATAAAAAATTGGTTTAAAGACCTAGAAGGTATAGAATACTACCATTATAACAGTAGTTTGTGCTGAAGAGTTTGCCATTTATACTTCTTTCATAACCACTGTTGTTCCAGAAATATGAGAATTTGCTTAAATGTGAGGACATAATTTGATTCTGACAAAAGACTTAGGCTCCGCCCATTGAAAGTTACAGTGCAAACTTGCTGAACTTCATTGGAGTGAATGAGTTAAAATTATTTGGGGAGTCAATGACAGCACACAACTTGCAGTTGTCCGCAAACCTGGTCAGCCACAGGCCTTTTATCTTTGCTTGGACCTTTGGGAAGTAGATGCCAAACAGTAGGGGTCCCAGGACAGATCCCTGGGGAACCCCATTAGTGATAGTTCTGCTATCAGAGAAGGAGGCACCTATTTTGAACTTGTGGGTCCTGTCAGTGAGCCAGTTGGCCACCCACCTGATGAGATAGGGATTTATGCCAAGTCATGTTAACTTTTCAATGATGCCCAAATGGGGGATTGTGTCAAAGGCCTTAGCCAAGTCAAGGTAAGCTGTATGTACTGACTTTCCCTCATCCAGAGCCTTGGTGACAGTCTCAAAGAAGTCAACTAGATTCAATAGGCAAGATTTGCCCTTGATGAATCTGAATTGGGTGGAGTCAAGTGCTTAAAGATTGCCTATGTCCTTGTTTATGAGAGCCATAATAATATGCTCCATAACTTTGCAGATCAGACTTGGCAGGCTAATGGGGCAATAGTTTCCTGGGTCAGTATGGCACCACCTTTGTGCAAGGGGATGACAATGGTGGTTCTCAATTCTGATGGAATTAAGCCTGTGCTTAGGCTGTGGTTAAATAGGGAATTCAATGGTAAAGATAATTATTGCTGGAGATTGTGCAGAATACAGCCTGCAGTACTATCAGATCCCATGGAAGCTGTGTTCTTTGCCTTGGGCAGGGTCTTTAACACTTCATCTATGGAGATGTGAGGTGCAGGACAAATGTAAGGGATGTTAAAATGGTCTTTGGAGGGGGACAGGAGGTTAAGTTTGTGCTGAACCCATATGCTAGCAGGTTGGCTATGTCAACAGGATCAGTGTAAGTGATACCGTTAAGTACTAATTTGGAACAATCCTGGCTTTGCATGGAGGTTCCTGACATAACTGAAGACGGGTTTGTGGTTTCCCTTTATTTTGGAGGCTAGTTTTGATTCATAATTGGCTTTGGAGGTTTTCACTAGTGATCTAATTTGCTTGTTGAGGCTAAGGAGGGAGTTTTTCCAGTTTGGAATCTGTTCCTTTTTACCCTTGGACAACAGTTTCTTCATTTTGTTGTAAAGCCTGTTGATAGAGGATTTCTACCACACAGGTTTGTGTTTCCTTGAGGGGCAGATTTTAGTTCTTTTGGGTATGGCTGAGTCCAGGCAGTTGTACAAGTGCTTGTATACTGCATCGGTGTACAGTTCAGCATAGCTGTATGCATCTTCTGAGGGGGTCAGTGGTGTGAAGTTACTGATACACTCACTTAGGAGGTTGTAGTCAGCTTTTGAGAAGTTTTTTAGTCTGATTATGGCTGGAGGGGGGGTGGTTGGGTGGGATAGAAAGTTTGAATGAGACAGACCAATGATCCAATGTCACCAGGTAAGAACATATTGTGGCAGTGGTGCAGCAGTCACCCATATTGGTAAGAACCAAGTCCAAAATGTTATCATCCATTGTGGGGGATGAGATGTGCTGGTCTAGTGCATTAGAAATGATGATGTCAAGGAATCATTGGATGAGTACATTTGTGTAGGAATAATTCACCAAGTCTATGGCGGAGTAGTTGATGTCACCAAGGATCAGGGTGTTAGGGGGTACCTTGATGAAGTCAAGTAGATTCAGGTGGGAGGAGTGGGTGTCCTGAGTCATGGATGGGGGTCTATAGCTGGCTATATCTTAGATGGGTGTCTTGCAACTGTCATTTGCACCCGGAGTAGTTCCAGTGCATCATGCTGGCAAACTAGTCTGGAATTGTGCCTGTCTTTAATGAAGATAGAGACTCCACCAACCTTAGTCTTCCTGACCTCATTTTAGGATCAGAATGTGTGGAATGAGGTATAGCCAGGTAAGGCAGGAGTGATGTCTGCATCCCTGAACCAAGTTTCTGTGACCGCACAGACATTGGCATCTTCCAGTGTAAGGAGAGCCTCCAGTGAGTGCATTTTCAGGATAAGGCTCCTAGTGTTAAGCAGCATGACCTTTAATTTGCTATTTTGACAAATCCTTTATGTTGGAAGATTTGTCTTTGGGACATTGCCTAAAAAAGGCACAATGGGGAAGCAAGAGCCTTGGCCAGGATTCAGAATCCCAGGGGTGACAGGTGGAGGCCATCTCTGGTAAATCATTGAGGCCTGTAAACAATGTCATCCCAGGCAGACAGTTACTGGATCCCCTTGAAATGACACCAGAAACTAGGGCAATTGTTGAAGTCATTTATTTTTTCTTGGTATTGTGATACCGTTCCTGGTGAAGTTAGGATGCTGCTTAGGGCTAGGGTCATACCTGCCTGGGCCACATACTTTGAGAGCTCAATCATATCTCTCTTCATATAGTCCAGGGAGGTATGTCTCAAGTCTTTCATACTAACATGGACAATGACAAGAGTCATATTTGTACCTGTTGTGAAGAGACTTAAGTGCTTTCATAATGTGGTAGATTCTGGCACCAACTGACTGTGACCTTCTCCTTATTAAGTCTGGTGAGGGAGACATTGGTGTGTGTCACAACTGAGTCACCAATGATTAGTATGTTTGGTTTATTGTTTTGCCTTGTGGGCCTGTGTTGGTTTATTGTTTTGCCTTATTGGCTGTGTTTCTGAGACACTGGAAAATTGTCTGCTGTATGCAATGTGTTTGGTGTTGTATGTGAAATGTTTGTGAGTGTGTTTTGGAGGGCTCTGCTGTTTAGGTAAGTTTTTATTGAGGACCTCTGCATAAGCGTGTGTGTGTTGTGCTTGGCTATGTCATGTGAGTGGTGTGGTGTTTGTGCTGGAAATTTCCTTTTTGTCAGGAGTCCTGACTGTGGTGTGAGTACTTGCGTACTTGGAAACACATCTGAATGCATGTTATTATTGCTTGTGAAATGAATGTGAAGATGCTGACTCCCAAAATTCCAACAGATTTAATAAGCTGCAGTAGCTTATTTAGAGGAAAATACAAATAGTAGAAAAACATGGCATTAAGGTATGATTTAGCTTACCTTATTGGTAACAATATGACTTTTATTATTTAATATTGAATTGAGTATGGTATTTAATACCTCCATGAAGTTTAAGTATTAGTTATCTTGTATACTGTTTAGGTATAACATTTTTTTTTAAGAATAAAAAGTTTTTTAACTGTTTTTAATTGTATTTTCCAGTTGGTTGATTGGTTTATCGGACAAAGATTTTTATTGGCTATTTGCTTTGGCTGGTTGAGATCAACAGTAGTTGGGAAAATGAGGTTTTGCATCTGAAAAAAAGTCTTTATTTAGACAAAAAACGTGGTGACTCATTAAAGTATTTTATGCTGTATATGTGTATATTGTGTGACTTATTTTGATATGTTATTAAAGCCTTATAGACCAAAACTGGTGTGGTCCTTCCATCAGTGCCTTTTCATGGTTAATAGTTTTATTTTGGCACTGAATCTCCATATTAGTGATTTGAATATCCCTGGTGTTTCCTTATGTTGTCCACATTAATCACAGAATCTTTCAGTAATTAATTCCAGACATTAGATATTCCCATGTCATATCCTGCAGTATGTTATAAGATATGTCTGGTGTTCAGTGGTGACCCCAAATCCCCTTCATATTTAACTGCCATTTAGTCTTGAGAAGTAAAAATATATCCCAGAGACAAGTGGACAGGTATGGGGTCTGCTGTGTGTGTGTGTGCGTGTGGGTGTGTGTGTGTGTGTGTGTGTGTGTGTGTGTGTGTGTGTGCGTGTGTATGTGTGTTTAAACATATATATTTTGTGCAGAAGAGTGAATGATTGTGCATGTCCTTTCGCAATATGCCCACCAAAACTGCTAACTACCTTCTGATTTGCACTTTGTGGTACTTAACTGCAGTTCAGAGGTGTCAAATTAGCCCATAATAAGGTGTTTCCTCACTGCAGCTAATGTGTCACTGACTAATAATTTCCAACACCATGAACATAAGACATTTTTACCATAGGCAAGAGGCATCATAGTGAATCCTTTAGAGTGTTTTTGAAAAAATATAATTATGTTGTTTTAAATAATGGGCCAGTTTAATTAACAGCTACACTAATTGCAACTATCATGTAAGTGGAACAATGTATCACACACACAAGAATGCAGCACACCGCACAAACACAATAACACAGTATTTCATATTCATTAAACAGCTCTACACTTATTGAAGATCTGACAAACAAAAGCAAATGGCAGACTATGCAAATAAAAACATAAGTAGCCAAGTCACATGCTAATTAACTGATCCAACATGGTGGAGCTATTCAGGAATATATAAAGCAATTGTGTACACTCATTGTAGCCATTTCCTTGAAATCTCAAACTCTTTGCATTACATCCACAATTATACTTAAAAAATGCTAACAGTAGCTTCTGCCATTATAAACCTGTATGTTCAACAGACTTTAATACAAGGTGCTGCTGTTGCTGCTAGACCTTGTCCAAGAAGAAGAAGGGTGTTTAGACCCTTTTTGATTTATTAAGGACTACATGACAAAGAAATTGTAGATTGATACAAAGTGGGCTGGGGAAACACTAGAGGAGATATACAACCTCTGATGCCCTTATCTTAGGCCCCAGGGAAATCATGGAATCCATCCCAGTAGACACAAAGGTATGTATAACATTATTTATACTAGCTACATGTACTTTTCAGAGATCCATATGTGATATATTAGTGGTGTAACTGATCTCAGCTTCCAAAATATTGCATCAGGTTCTAAATGTAATGCTACAACATACAAGGGAGCATATCAATTTCCCAAGCACCCTACACGAGAGAAAAAAGAACAATGCAGGAATTTTACCCAATAGCACATTTACCTGACATTTTGGTGGCCATAGATTGCACAAATATAGAAATTAAATCCCTGGTGAACAGGTAAGAAGGTACATCATAAGAAAAATATATCACTCTATAAACTTTTAGGTTGTCTGCAATGCCCAAGTGATCATCTACAATGTCTGTGCAAGTAACCTGGAAGTTTTCATGGCTCAGACATATGGAACACTTGCAAGCTGTACACAAGGATTCCTAGAGGTGACATTCCACAAGGGCATCTAATGTGGATGCAGGTTATGCACTGGAACCATGGCTCATGACACCCATGAGAAACCTACACAACCCCACCAAGCAAGAATACAATTACCACACTCAGACTAAGAATTTCATGTGATGTGTCGTTGGCTCCCTCAAATCAAGGTTTTGGTGCCTAGATACCTCAGGTGGACCCTTGCAGTATGACCAGCACTTATGCTGAAATACGTGCATGCTGTTCCATGTTGCACAGTGTAATTTCCATGGAGACAGCTTCAACAAGGACAACTAGGGCAGGACCACAGTTGCCAGTACCCAGCCATTTATGCTGAAATACTTGCACTCTGATCCATGTTGCACAGTGTCATTTCCATGGAAACAGCTTCAACAAGGACAACTGGAGCAGGACCACAGTTCCCAGTACCACAGGCAGAGTCTGCCGCTCCAGCATATACAGATGCAGAGTCTGAAGGAGAACCACCAGCCTCAGATGCAGCTGGCATATGTGGGCATGGAAAATATGCCATGGCTTTGGCTAAGAGGCAAAGGAAAACACAGACACTGAAGACCTGAAAGAAAGAATAAAAGCCCTAGCATGTACAAATAGTGAAAATGAAGCCTTCCAAACTGCTCATCCTTTGCTTAATTATGCAATTGTTGCATTCTGTAAGCATCAGACAGAGGCAACACCCAAGAAGATATGTCACATCTGCATTATTACCAAGGTAAGTCTGGAACCTGAATAGAAAAACAATATAGTTATGTAAATAATGTCTGTGTTATGTAAATGTTCATGTGTCCCCAAGGTGATACATGTTCCAGGTATACAGCCGTGTCAGTAATACATTATGATTGATGTTTGCAATACATACTTATGGATTTTGCTCAATAATGTGCATCAAGCATATCAGTTGACTACTGTGTATGAACCAATGAACAGTTCAAGGATTACATCATTTGCACAAGTATAACAGTAAGCAAGATTTAACATCTACCTTGATTGCATAAGTAACACTAACACAAATACAGTGATGATCAACAATACAGAAGCAGTCATGTCTAACTGATTTATGAACTATAATTAAAAACATTTATTCTTCAGTACATTTACATTAAAGGAAGGTTCTGAGCAAGCAAGTATTAGCTATTCACTATGAGCTTCAGACATATATGCAACACGAAGTCACAAAGAAATGTGCAACTAGCAAGGTATAGTCATCATCGCTTGAACAAGGGTGGGGGGCAGGAAGGCAAGCCTGACACCAAATAAGTGAGTATGTGCAAGTACAACAAAAATGTATTCCTTAAGAATTCAATTTGCAGGGCCAGTAGCAAGATTTGTTTAGCAGTCAACAGTACTAATTAAATAAGTAAAATGTCTGTATGAAGAGGTCCGGGCAAGTGTTTGTTGAATGTGTGTGTGTCTGCTTTAACACAATCAAGTACTGTGATACCACAATGTTCTGGCACATCAGACATGTATGAGCTGTGTGTGGTAGACTGGTCAGTTCTACACCATCGTCCCCGACTATGAGAACTACCTTTGTCAGGAGATGTACTGCTAGTTCTATGACCCCGGGTAGAATTTGAGGTGCTACCTGAAAGTCAGTGATTTCTGCTGGATGAGATCTCATCATAACTAAATTCAGGACCTTGACAACATGGCTTACCACATCTCGGTGTGGGCACTGCAATCACTGGTGGAGCAGTGGAAGTAGTGCCACTATAGGGGCAGGATCCTGCACAGCCACATGGGCTAACACTGGATGATGTAGTGGCTCTATGTTTATGTGGATGCTAACCTGCCCCCAGCAGATAATCCATTACAGACACTGTCTGATCCAGGGTGTCATTCATCCTCTCTAAGGAGTCAGCCATGTGGTTCAGGCAGTAGTGCACATCAGCATGCACAATGTTTAGTTTTCACACTGTCTCCTCTGAGACCCTTATGGAATGTGCCTGTGCCTCCATGACAGCTCTACACAAATGTCATGTGACATCTAGTGACACACTAATGTCAAGAGAAAGGCAGACAGCAGGCCTCCTCTGATCATCTCTAACAGCCAACCTGTATGGTACCTCACCCTCACAATGGTTATTGGGAGACTCAGACTGTTCTGTAACTGGAATAACCACCCTACACTGATTGACTGTGTCACTGTGTGTCATGGGTATGCATTGGCATAGTGACTGTGTCCAAAACAGAGACTAGGGATGTTGGAGGCATAGCCTCAGTCTCAGAATGACCCCCTACACAGTGAGACTGTGCATCTACATCCCACTATCATCACCAGAGTCTTCCAATGCACTGACATCAGGTGGCTGGAGTTCCTCAGTGCCACTGGCAGGATCACCTTTCATAACAAGTAAGGAATAAAAGAGAAAAAGAAAAAAAAGAAAAGCATAATAAATAATAATCAAATCTAAGTTATATGAAATATATATTACAAATTAAAAGATGCTAATAGAATGAAATCAAATATATTCCAGTTACATATACATCTACCTTTTGGATATTAATAAGAATACTGAAGATGTGCTTACCATGTGCAGGTAGTCAATCTCAGCTGTGCCTAGATATAAAAATAGAGAGAGAGAGAGAGAGAGAGATATAGAGATGATACAGGGATGATAAACATCACAAAGCAAATAACAGAAGAAACAGAGGACAACTGCCTTTACAGCTGCAGAATACGACACATCACATAGACATTATTACTCTTCAATGGACTACCCCTCACCCACAATTCCCACCTCCTTCTTCCTCTCCCTTTCCACACATACACACACACACGTGCATACACACACACACACACACACACACACACACACACACACACACACACACGCACACACACACAAACACACACACACACACGCACACACACACACGTGATATGCACATACACATATAGATAGATAGATAGATAGATAGATAGATAGATAGATAGATAGATAGATAGATGGATAGATACATGGATAGAATGACAATTATTTCTTTATATAGCATACCTAGAAGTTCTGCAGTAGACACATACTTGGGTTGTCTTCCATGCAAGCTCCAACATCAAGGAACCCTATGCCAAACCATCTGGTTCTCTGACAGTGGACACAAATTCTTCAGTTAAAGTAAGTGGTGGCTTGGTAGGAGGATTCCCCCCATAGTCATATATTTGTAGGTAATTTCAGCTGCCTGATGTCTGGCTGCCACTATAATATTAATAGCCATTTGTCCTATTTTACAATATGTATATCATTGGCCTCCCACTGCATTAATGAAATTCACAGCCTGCTCCTAGATATAGTCATAGGAGGACTTGTCACCCCTGTCTCTCACTAATAGGAATGACATAGGGCCTGAAAGATCACATCATTCTCAGCATCAGTGTATGGCAATTTATGGTGCACAGATGTATTGGATGCCATCTTCCTGCATGACAGGAAAAATAATAGGAAAGAAAAAAAATCCATGTGTTAAAAAAGACTGCTAAACCCAAAGCAATATATATGAATTCATCCATGTATCATACAATAACTACATGAAGAAGGAAGGCTCCATATGAGTGCACACAACTTCATACAGATTCCATCTTCTCCCAAACACAAAATAAATAAATAAGCTGATTATTAATCAGAGAAAAATATCTATGAATGTATCCATGCATTACACAGAAAATACATGAAAAAGGAAGACTTCACATGATTAAACACAACATAATATAGACCCCCAATGCAAAGCAAAGAAAGAACTTGAAAATAAATTCCTATCAGGATAAGAATTCCTGTCACTCTGTAGTGCATTACAACATTTACAAAAGTAATGTACACCTGTCAAGGACAGATGTTTGTGTGATATCCACTTCAATGAAGGGCAGCCAGGTAGACATCAGAGCCTTAACAAAATTGTCATAGTGTTAATAAGCCAAGAACCAATAACCTTGATAATAATTAATACAGCAGTCTATTGAACAAAGTGATCAGCTTTTAAGACTGAAATTTCCATGAAGCTGTCAACATTATATAGAAAAATACTGCATGATCAATATGTAATTGTGGTACAAATTTCCATGCCAACAGCTACCGAGAATAACCCAGACCATAAAGCAACGATTGCATTGTGAAATTCAGTCATTAAGCATGGTTAAAATGCATCAGTTTGTACATAACAATAATCTACTTTTGCAGCAAGTAGCAGTAAGTGATAGTATCACACTCTCTGGCTCCAAATAATCTCCCCTACTGCAAAGCAAGTTTATGACCTACATGATATCTTTTATATATTACAGCACTACGAGTATGCAAATGAGGTGTGAACTCATTAGCATTCATTAATTCCACAATGTACACTAAGTGCAGGGAATGTAAACATGGTGTAAGGCTCTACATGATTGCATGCACACGCCCTACCTCTACAAGGACAAGCACTGGCAAGAGTTAACTGCTAAGTGTTTGCAAGTATGAATGATTAGTCAAATTGCAATATCAATCAGTTTTCCACAGTCAGTCATCTTTGATTTACATTTGCTGAGGATGTGTCAGGGAAAATGGACTTACAAGACATTTTGTGACTACCACTGAAAAATTTAGGAGAACAGCATTTCTAACATTTATATGAATTGTTTATGGCATCATTTTCTGCCTATGAGCATAATTTTGTCTGCCATTCTTAGGAAGTAGATTACTCAATGAAACATATATCAACTGCAAGGCAAAGCACATTGCAGTCTTGTTAGGGAAGCATAGCTATGGGAATGATGGTCATAAAATAAAGAGAAGAAAAAGTGGTGCAATGTTCACATTTTTATTTTATATTGAGTGAGCAAAGATCTGTCTTCCCTTTTGTCAATGTCAGAGTCAGACACACATCTAACTCCAAATTACACAGGATAAAGATCATACACTGTTTCAGTTGAAACTGGAAATGTCAATTGATAATATGTCACATATTGAGTATATGCAACCTCATTTTTATCTTCACAGTAGATGAGTGTGTGTGATACATATTGATAAGATTCTCAAGTGTAACTTCTGGATGCCATGGTTTCCTGGGATTCTAAACCAGATATGGTTGTGTTTTTGTGAACACAGTGAGTTTTAAGGAGCATATGTTCATGTTGAAACACAAGAAAGTTGAGAAAACATCAGCATTGTTTATTTTACCTATATTTCATAGTGTTTCCGCTAGTTCACTAAAATTGTCTTTTGAAGGTGATCATGCCATTTGACATTGCATACCCTGTGCTGGCAGCAGTCCTGAGCAGTAAACTACAATATGTTGCCTAAAGAAAAAAGTGAAAACTTTAAGTTGGGCTGCCTAACATAACACGAATAAGCCTGGTGTAGATGTGCAGATGTCAGCACTCTGGATAGCACTTAGGGAATAAATTCAACCTGACAGGTAAGTATCTCTGTGACACAATATGCTCATGAGATTAATGTAGAGAAATAAGTCAGGTGATGCAGGTTTTCAGTCCAGGTTACAGACATGTTTTATTACTGTATTCAGAATAACTATTGACATTCAATATTGCATATGAAATGAACAAGCTAAAGTGTGTGATGCATGCTATACATCTTACCTGTAGTCTATGTGAATATAGGTTACATAGGTGCCTTATTTGTAAACTCACCTCTTTTCATTACTAGTACTAATATGTGCTAGGGATGCTGTAAGATGCAAGATATTATCTTTTCTACAATATAGTAACTCAAAAGTAGTTAGAGGTAATATGGACATATGTGTCATATACAGTGACAAAATTATCCATATGACACAAGTTGTTATCATGACAGTTATACAATATATTCTTAACTTTGATGTCATAAATAAATATATGTACCATGGCAAGAATTACCTGCTGTCATTGTCTGTGTGTACCCTTTCTAAGCATTTCCCATTACATGAAATCATGGTTATGTGTAACCTATATTCTACTGATCATGGTGCAAGCAAATGTAAAAATGATGAATGTGTCAGGTTAATACCATAACAGTTTTATTCCCTGCAACATATAGCCATTTAATGAGTTGAGGCCATTTAATTTAATTTTCTATTTTTCTAATGCATTATATATTTCTGGTCCAGTCGGCAGCATGCAAACATGTTTAATCTACTAAGGAAAAAACAGAAAATTTAACTCAGGCTGCCTGCTGTAGATCAAGCAAACCTGGTATCAGTGTATGGATGTCAGCACTCCGGATAGTACTTAGAGAATAAATTCTGCCTCTCAGCTAGCTATCTCTATGGCACAAGGTATATGTGAAGTGACTTTACAGAAATAAGACACGTGATATAGGATTTAAATACAGATAACTGACAGTTTTATAGAGAGGGGTCTGAATACACATTAACACACATTTTGTTTGGTCACTGTGTTGTGTAAAGCATAACTACTTTCAGTATTGCTAACAGTATGTGAAATGTTATCTGTCACGTCTTGCTCTGGTCATTGCTAGGTACACCCACTGACTGAATTAATTTTCCTGTCCAGATTTCTCTGCCATTTTTTTTTTTTTTGTAATTCCCTTTGCATTTTGATGTCTGCTCAGCAGTGTGCAAGCATGGTTCACTCCCTATGGAAAAAAGTGAAATATTTAATTTAGGCTGGCTTCTGTAGCACAAAGAAGCCTGGCAAAATTGCACAGCCATCAGCACTCTGGACAGTACACAGTGAATAAATTCCACCTATCAGGTAACTTTCACTGTGGCACAAGGTATAACTGCACTGATCTAAAAGACAGCTAAGGCAGTATTTGAATCCAGTTTATAGATACATTTCAGAATGTTATTTTCAGCAGTTAGATTAGGAATGTCACAGTAAGTGCGCATGAGTGTCATCATTATTTTTCTTTTTCTAGAAATGTGTTATTACTCCTTGCTATAGAAGCTCAATATAATGTGTGCAAATTATGTTAAACCTGAAAATGATAATATTTAATGTAGGATGCACATACATGGGTATGATGTGCTCATTATTTCTGTTCTAATTATTGAGTTCTCAGATATCATAAGAATGAGTTTTGAAGTCTGTATGTAATCTTACCCACCATGTCTTACTCAGATCAAGCAACTGCATGCATCTGCAATATATCTATATATATCTATATAGTTTACTATCACATGTTCGTTCGTCTAACTATGTCTGAAAACCACTTGGCAGAACTGGTAGGGTGATCACCACAATGTCAAAGCTTACATGAACGAATGGCCGCTGTTGTCAGCTCCAACATTGCGGTGCAGATCGCAATATTGTGAGGATGGGGAAATGTACTCTTACCCTCACTGTAGTGATATCTTGGAGTTTGTATATATAAGTAGGGGGAACAGCAGTTGTAGTCTGTTGAGTAGGTAGGAGCATTTCAGTGTAGTTGACATTTTCGAAATTTGACTGTACTGAAATGCTCGGTTCAACATTGACACTGTTCGTTGATCAGATTTCTGAACATTTGGTTCGGACATCGGTACATTTGAACAATGTCATGTCGAACATGTGATAGTAAACCTATACATACATATATATATATATATATATATATATATATATATATATATATATATATATATGGATTTGTATCACTTCACTGAAAGACCATTTCACTGACACCCATTTCACTGAGACCAAATCACCTAAAGTTCATAGGTTTATAGGTAGGTACTAGGCTATTGACCCTAGGACCTATATAAGCCTAGCCAAAAAGGTACCCTTGCTTTCGCCACCCAAGAAAAATATTTTCCTGTGCCCCTGTAGGCCAGAGCCACAGAAGTGATCCCCAGGGTGAATTTCCTATCTCCCATCCAATCATCAAGATTTTTCTTGAAGAGTGCTAATGAGGAGCTTTGTTTGATATAGATAGATAGTTTGTTCATTTCAACTAAAACTCATTTCACCTAAAACTCATTTCACTGACAAGCAGTACTCTAAGGCAAGTCAAAGGTATACATCCTATTCCCCACTGTAGTGCGATCCTGGTGATAGTATATATAGTTAGGGGGGTAGGGTGGGGGATTGTAGGCCCCCACCTAGTTGGGGTTTACCAAATAATGTAAAACAAAACCAGACAACAGAAAACCAAATTAAGTGGGGTCCTATCTCATATAAGTTGATCATACAGCAAAAGTAAAAGACAGTATACTTTACAAATGTAAAAGACATAGTAGAGAGCAGCAGGCATAAGTCAAATAGAGTACAATAATGTATATACAGAGACAGTAAATATATGCAAAGAAATTTTTTGTGCATCATCATCATCATCATTTGAAAGAGATCACTATATGCCATCCTACAAGGAGTGGTGCAAGATAGGGGAGTGAGGTACCTAGATAAGTGAATGGGTGTAAGGAGGTTAGGTTGGGTCATGGCAGGGGCAGGTCTTGGAGTTGAGAAGGTGAATTTTTAGTTCATTTTTAAAGTGTAAGGAGTGAGTGATGGAATGCATGTGTAAGGGAAGCTTGTTCCAAGCATGGGCAACAGAGAGTTTGTATAGTATTTTGCCTACAGTTTTTTTAGGTTGGTAGATGTCCAGTAGCATCTGGTTAGAGGTACAGAGCATCTAAGATGGAGAATAGATAGACATCAAGGATGAAATAGATGGGTAGAGTGATGGTTTGTAGAGAATAGAGTGTAACATTTGAAAATGAGAGAACTGCAGTTGTTGGGGAATTTCTTGCAATTGGAGAGAATTTAGTGAAATACAGTGATGAGCATTGTATGGAGAGTTAGTTATGAATTTGGCTATTTTGTAATAAGTTTGCTGGAGTTTATTCAGGGTTGTGGACTGAATGCTGGTGAGAACTGGGGTGGCATATAGGAGGGAGGGGAGGAGGACTGCCTTTCCTAGGGTGAATCTAGAGTTGGGGTTAGAAATGTTTTGTTCCAGTACAGTAGCCCCAGTTTCTGATGTGTTTTTTTATACGTTGGAGTATGTGCAGTTTAAATTTTAGTTTGTTATCAATGATGACCCCAAGGGGTTTAGTGTGGATATTGGGTTGGATAACTGGATTATTGGCAGATTTGATAGAAAAGGTGGTTTTATGCTGGGTAAGGGGAACAGGGGATGAAGAGGAAGAGTTTGGTATTTTTTGGGTAAAGGATAAGTAGGTTGTCAGATAGCCATTTTTCAGTGGATAGAAAGGCCTGTTGGGTTAGGGTATGGAGCTCAGAGATACTGTTTGAGATAGAGATGAGTGTAGAGTCATCCGCATATTGAATGAGGGAAGATTCTTTGCAAGATGTGAAAAGATCATTGGTGAAGACATTAAACAGAAGGGGACCCAAGATGGAGCCTTGAGGTACTCCAACTGAGACTGGGAAGAATGGTGAGGAGGATGAGAGCCATTTAATTGATTGCTGCTTACTAGATAGGTAGCAAGAGAACCAAGCTAGGGAGGTGGGAGAAAGGTTGAGATTGGGAAGTTTAGATAGTAGTAAAGAATGTGAGACTGTATGGAAAGTTTTGAAAAGGTCAAGGAAGAGACAAAATATGAGTTTATTGTTGTCAAAAGCCTCAGCGATAGTGTGAGTGAAAGAGAGGATGGCAGTAGTTGTGGTGTGGTCTGCATAAACTATGTTGTGTGGGAGTGAGTAGGTTGTGCTGGATGAGGTGGTTGAGAAGCTGTGTATGAATGCATTTTTCTAGGATCTAAGAGTGGGGGAAAGAATGGCATTGTGTCAGTAGTTAGCAGGGTCTGTGGAGTTTCCACCTTTATGTAGGGGGATAGTGAAGAAGGATTTCCATGGGGCAGGAACAGTTGATCAAAAATTGATCTGTTTATTAGTATAGATACGGGGTAGGCAATAGATTCAGAAGTTAATTTCAGGAAGCAAGGAGGTAGGTTATCAGTGGAGGGAGAGCAGGGTTTGAGCATAAGAAGAAGAGATTTGATGTACGAAGTGGGAACAGGGTGAAAGGAAAATAGTGTTGTGCTTGGAGGGTTGGGAAGGCTAGGTACTGAAGCAGAGTTAGAGTTAGAGGGTATAAGATTCTGGATGGTATCAATGAAGTGTTTATTGAGGAGGGCAGCAGTTTCCTGAGGGGATGTATTTGGGCAAGGGTAGGGGTTATAAGGACTACCTAGAGATAGACTATTGTTCATATTAGACCAAAATTCTCGAGGATTGGATTTACTATTGAGCTGAGCAGAGCTATAGTAGGACTTTATGTCATTTGTAGTTTGTTTTTTAGTAAGGTTCCTTAGTTGTCTAAATTTGAGTAGTAGGAAAAGTTATTTTGTTTTGGTCCAGGCTTCACAATCACTGTCTCATTTTTGCATAAAGGACCTAGTTTCCTTGGAAAGCCATATAGCATGATTTGATTTAATTCTGATCTTCTTAGAGGGAGCTAGAGAATTCAAAGTATTAAGGAAGATGCTATTGAACATGCTTACCACATAATTGAGAGAGATTTGTCAAAGGATGGACCAGTCTGTACTAGAAAGAATAGAGTTGAATTGTGAAATGTCAAAATTGAATAGTTTATGGCAATCTTTAAGCAGTTGGGGTTTTGGGAGTTTGGGAGGAGTATTTTAAGATAGAGGTAGGGTGATGGTTGCCAAGGGAGTCTGTTAAGGTAGTTGGGTTTTGGTAGTGGTGGGGGGAGCTGGTAAGAATCCAGTCAATTGTAGAGCTAGATGAGGAGTATTTATGTAAGCGGGTGGGGGATGAAATCAGTTGGTGGAAACTGTGTAGGTTGATACTGAGTTGAGGAGAGTCAGTAGTAAGTTTGGACCAGTCTATGTTGATATCTCCTAGGATAAGGGTTTCATTGGTATGGTGAGGGAGAAAAAGGATAGGATATTTTCTAGGATGGGCAGATTGTTTCCAGGAGAAAGATAGATGGAAGAAACAGCAATTTTTTATGAGGTTTCAAGTGGAAGTTTAAGATGATAAGTTCAGCTGGGTAGAAATCAGGAATAGGTGAGGGTAAGGGTGAGAGATTTAAGCTGTTGGAGTAAAGGATGGCTATGCCACTTCCTTTTTTGGGGACTCTATCAGAGAGAAAGATGTTGTAGCCTGGTGGGAATATTTCACTATTAGTAGTAATATGTGGCTTGAGCCAAGTTTCTGATAAGGAAAGAATGTGAGGGGTAGTATGAGCTATCCATGCATGCAGGTCAGTGATTTTGTTTGTTAAGCTCTGAATATTTAGTGAGTGTATAGTTAGGTATTTACATGGGGATGTGTTTTGTATGTGAGGATGTAGGTGGTAAGAAGTGTATGGAGAGGGGGGTAGGATTGATGTTGAGGGGTGTTTGGGAGTGGAGAGAGGAAGAGGGGTCTGGGCTGGGATGGATGTCACCAGAACAGAGTAAGTTTTTTGGGAGAAGAGAGAATATAGTAATACGTTTGAGCAGTTTATAAAGCTTTGGTTTAAATTTGTAAGTAGGTTTAAGGATTTGAAGTATAAAGAGTTTGTATAGATATGTGGTGGAGAAGTTAAATAGAGTTGGGGGAATAGTAAAAGAGGGAGTAGTTAGAAAGATATTATATGTATAGAAGGTAAGAGAGAGTAGGAGTGTGTTGGCAAGGTGGGAGTGATAGGAGGTTGTGGCAGAGAGAATTAGGAGGAGTTTGGTAGGAATGAGAAGGTGTTGCATAGTTTGAGTATGCATAGAGTGGTAGGAAAGTAAGAAGAAAAGTGAAGGTCAGGAAGTAATATAAAGTAAGAGTGACAGCAGTTTGGGAAGGAGTGGTCTTGGCAGGAAATAGTTAGAGAGTGGAAGTTGGGACAGGAAGGGGAAAGAGTGATTAGTATAAAGGAAATTATAAAGGGGGTTGATGGGAATGGGGCTAGGGTAGGGGAGTGGAGTGAGCCCAAGTGCAACAAGGTCAAATGGAGTGGGGTTAAACCCACATACAGGCATCGTTTAGCTCATCCAAGCCTATAGTGTCTTTTTTGTGTTCTTCTATTTAACACCGACAGCTCCTTATGATATACAGACATTTTTGGGTTCTGTCTTCTTTAACGAAGTAAGTCACAAGTTAATTCTAGGCAGTATTACAAAGTGGAAGATGTAATTAACAAAATTATACTAAGGCTGTTAATCTAAGATATTTTGCTACCGAGAAATTAATGACTGAATTGCTCTCATTTATCTTTTCATATTTGCATTCATATTTTCACAACTGCAAGACTACTTGTTATTGAGAGACATAGTGTGAAATACCCTGGTGGGAAAAAGAAAAGTACATTACAAATTTGCAATTACAGTACACTATAATATATATATTGGCAGTTATGTGCTAGTCATTATGAAAATATAAAGTATTTCTAAGTTGTAGTTAATATTTCTAGAACTGTGTGACTTACCTAGTATTGCATGGTATCAGATTAAACCTTAAATGATGTTGAAATAATTGATATTTGAAATTTTTGGGTTGTACTTCTTGAGAGATATTCAGAGTGAAAAGTAATGATAAACCAAAGAAAGATATTCAGAGTTGTTTATATTGTTAATGAAACAGATAAACATAACTCTTCATATTTTTGTAAATATCTCAGTAAGCATGCACATAGAAAGGGACGTTTTGGGAGGGGGTGAATTGGAATTGAATTTGCTTGATTTCAGTGATGTATACATGACTCAAGTAGATACTAGTGCTGACAATGATAGTAACAATTGTTGAATTATATATAATGAACACCTTGATTTTAAGTTGTACAACCTTAGTGAGCAGAGTATTACACCTGAATGGGCCAATTTATTTAAAAAAGCCCTTAATTTTGCACGTATACATAAAGTCAATTTAGAAAAAGCATTGTTACATCTCAAAATTTATATTAGAAAATTGAATTTGCAATTTTTCTTTGAAGGTGCAGCAGGCTTACCACAGATTGATCAACGCAAACATGCCAGTACTTTCAACCCATCCCTCCACCCAGTTTTATATTTATTTGAATCACTATGTACCAACGATATTAGATATTTATTTAAAAGGCATACGGCCATCACCCCAAATTTAACTAAAAAAGAGAACACACTTTTAAATACAATTGTTAACAACAAGTCATTCAGGGTAATGAAACGGGACAAGGGTGGAGGGTTGGTGGTCATGGATCAAAAGATGTATACTGACAAAATGCTGCTATTTTTATACAGTGTCACCTATGAAGAATTATCTTAAAATGAAGTCAACATTTCATATAGACATATAGACACTGTGCTTAATGACTTATTATTAGATAATCAAATTACTATTAGTGAGCTACAATTTCTGACCCAGACCACACTCAGGATTCCTACAATTTTTAATATACCGAAAATATACAAATGCAGCACTGATCCCCCACGTAGACCCATTGTTGATGCACAGGCATCCAAGACCTATAGAATGGCTAAATTTATAGATTTTCATTTAAAACGGTCTTTGGATAACTTTCAGCATATACTTAAGGACTCATGGGACTGCTTGAGAAAAATAAAAAGGGAACTTTATTTTTGTAACCATCAATGTCAAAGATTTATTTACTGTGATCCCTTACGAGGAGGGGGTGGAATCATTTTATGACTTTTTATGTCAGAATACCAACTTAGACCACTTTAGGATTCTTATGCATAGGACACTTATGGAGTTGATTGTCCAGAATAACTTCATAATATTTGACAATCAACTATTTAGGAAAAAATCTGGGGTAGCAATGGGGGCCGCATGTGTCCCCATCTTTGTAAATATAGTGTTAACCCAATGGGAGATAACCATAGTCTTTCCATTTGAACTTTTCCATCTATGTAATTTTTACGGGAGGTACTTGGACGATATCCTGATTTTATGGGAAGGAAGTCTGGAACAGCTCAATATTTTATATAATTTTTGAATTCCAGTACTTCCTTCCTTAGGTTTACCAAAGAGATCGGTGAGGAAGTGGTACACTTTCTCGATATTTCTATCCACAAAATTAAAACAACAAATGGTTTCACTTCGACACTGTACAGGAAACTGACATATTCTAGCACCTTATTGCACTTTGACAGTGGACATCCAATACACCAGAAGAGATCAATTGTGAAAGGGCAGTGCACATGTTTAGCATACATGGTTAGTGAATTTGATAGATATGAAGTAGAAAGAGAAAATTTGAGAGAAATGTTGATAAAAGGAGCATATCCAAACTCTTTTATAGGACCCATATTGGAAGAAGTTACTAGAAAAAGGACAGAAGGGCACTTTTCGCCTTGCTGGGTACCTCAGAACAAGATATGACTTCTAATCAAGGCGCTGATTCAGTTCGGTCTAACACCCCAAAAAACTACAATAAAGCTTTGGTGTTATGATACCCACAGTTCTACGATAGAGAGATAATTATGAAGAACTGGATTATTTTTGACACAGATAAGGACTATCTCAAAAAAGTTGGAGAAAAAAACACTTATTGTCTACAAAAAAGATTTTAGTTTAAAGAACTTACTAGAAAGAAGAAAGGAAAGTACAAATAAGGGTGGAATGAGGAAGTGTGGACACTGTCCACAATGTCAATATATCCTTGAAGGTGAAGTAGTAGACATCTTAGGTTGTGGTTGAGTTACAATGAAACATAAATACAATTGTAATAGTAAAAATATAGTGTATGTAGCTATTTGTCAGATTTGTGGATATTTCTATATTGGAAAGACTGTAAATGCCTTTAGAAAGAGAATCTACCAACATATAAATGAGATACAAAGAGTAATTTAAACAATGTCCTATCCAAGCATATACACCAACAACCAGAACACTCATTTAAATTTGCAGTGATAGATCAGCTAGATAATCTAAGAGGAGGGTCAATTGATATGTTCCTGGAGTATAGGGAACTATTATGGCATCTAAGGGTCAATGCTACCCAAGCTCTTGGACTTAATGAAATGGTATCCATTTCATGTGTTCTTAAACTAAAAGCAGACTTCCTCTTATAAGTATAGGTTCAGTGCATTTTCGTGGAAAGATAGAGTAGTTTTTTAACATTATAAATATACACATATATACCTGCATGTAGAGGACGATGTAGTAAGTTATGTACCAATTGCAATTGAATTATTTAGTCTATTTATTGTTATTTGTAATATACTAAGTTAGGCCTGGATTTATATGTGTAGCGCCTATATATGAGGTTAGCATATATTTATACATAAATATTTTAATAGAGCTCAATATTTTCAGCAGTATAAAGGTGTGTAATAATGTGATTTTAAAATTAACATTATAATTGTTTAATGTAACAAGTTTTCTATAGGTGTACACTGATATTTAGTGTACATTTTTTCACTTTTTAATTTGATCATGTGATGGTATTTTTATATAAAAAGGAAGTTGTCACCACTAAACTTTGTTATTCTGAGGAAGTCAATGGTGTACTGCTGATGAAAGTGCTAAATAAATCTTGCAGAATTCTTCATCCACGGAGTGTTTTTTGTGTTTTACAAGTTTGCAACTTTTGTCATGTTATCAGTGGTTGGTATAAAGGGAATTGTAATGGGGTGGGTGGGAATGGGGGCAGAGTGAGTCTGAGTGCAGCAAGGGTGAACAGAGTGAGGCTAAACCCACATACAGGCATTTTTTAGCTCATCCAAGCCTATAGTACCTTTTGTGTGTTCTTCTATTTGACACCAATAGCTCCTTATGACATTCAGACATTTTTGGGTTCTGTCATCTTTAACTAAGTGAGTCACAAGTTAATAATAGGCAGTATTAGAAAGTGGAAGCTCTAATTAACAAAATTATACTAAGACTGTTAATCTAGGATATTTTGCTGCAGAAAAATTAATTACTGAATTTCCCTCATTATCTTTTCATATTTTCATTCATATTGTAATAACTGCGAGACTACTTGTTATTGAGGGACATTGTGTGAAATACCCTGGTGGAAAAAAGAAAAGTACATTACAAATGTGTAATTACAGTAAACTATAATATAGATATTGGTAGTTATTTGCTAGTAATTATCAAAATATAAAGTATTTCAAATTGTAGCTAATATTTCTAAAACTGGGTGGCTTACATACTATTGCATGGTATCAGATTAAACCTTAAATGATGTTGAATTAATTAATATTTGAACTCTAAGTTGTATCTTGAGAGATATTTAGAGTTATTTATATTGTTAATGAAACAAATAAACATAACTCTTCATATTTTTGTGAATATCTTAGTAAGCATGCACATAGAAAGGGATGTTTTGCAGCCGTATGAAAGGCTTATGTCCAGCCAAGAAAAGTACATTTGCAAAATATATCTAGGCTATACAGTTTCCAAGATATGACAATCTTTTGTGATACACAAAATAAAAAAAAAATCACTCTGGTCTTGTATCCATAATAATATATTATAGCACTGATTTAAAGACTGTGACTGTACTGACTGTTATCAATGTGAATAAGACTTTTGACCAACAACAGTGCTGTTTCTAACATTTTAATAGATTTTATTGTTCACAAAATATTTGCATTTCATCTTTTTATGTTTTTAAGTTGATTACCCAGAAAAAGCTTTGTGAGCAGGCTACCAGAGGTCTGACATTCCACATCATATGAGTTAAGTATGTCTTTGTTCAGTCTTAAATTAATATACTTCTAATTACCATGTTAACACAGTAAGTTCTCATTTGGCAGTAAAATTTTATGAGCAACGTTTAACATTTTATCTTTTTTTCCCAATTCCCAGGTGGTACTACTCAATTTTACCATTGTCCAATTCCCAACATGCCTGTATATCACAAGTCATACCATTTTGCCTCTAAACAACCATGATTATAACTAACACCATAAAGCATATTCATGTTTAACATTGGAACATGCCTCAATAGTTTGAGCATTGCACATGGCCAACTCTCACTGACATTTTTTCCAGCTGTGTTTCTTGATGTACTCATTGCCAACATGACTGGCAAACCTTTGCTATGCTTCCAATTGTACAAATGCAGTTGTCAAGATTGTGTATGTGTGTCTGTGTACAAGCTATTATGCAAGAGATCAATTCAGACTCATATTTCCAGTTTGACTGCTCCAGATGTGGCTGGCGATAGTTGTGATGTTGCTCCATTTAGAGCACAAAGGTGAAGTGAGAAGGAGTCTGGGATTTTTGTGGCATGCCTTGTGAAGTGCTATAGCCATAGGCTACTGCAGGGGGAATATAATGGATCTCAGAATCAGGTTGAGGCTTGTCTGCAGTGTAACTGGTTTCCTACACAATGGGGAACAATGTCATCACACCTACAGTCACATGTTGAGGTGCAAGACAGAACTCCTCAGCCGATGAGAGGATGCATTTAACACCATAAACACCCCTCAGTTGTGTAAGTATATTGACTAATAATCTGTCCATGTTATGGTATTAATTAACAAGCCAATGCAGTTATTCATTATTTTCTACTGTACATCAGCAGCAGAGATAGCAGAAAACCATGAGGCACATGAGGAAAGACTAAATCTCCTCAGTGAGGCATTTGGTAAATATGGATAAATCTGTTTGGATTTCAGGGCTCAAACATGCTCTCAGTCCATCACTGTTTATCATCTTGAGCAGGCATACCTTAAGTTTTATAGCAAACCTACATGACTGCTCAAATAGCTCTTGGTTATCGCATTAAGCAATGAGTACATAAGATTAATTTTGTGGGGGTTCAATACCCATAAATAGATATTGACTTTTTTACAGGTTACTATTTAACTTCAGTACAGAATGACAATAACAATTCAATGATTGCAAATGCAATTATTATCTTAGAAAGCAGATACTTGATATGGTACAGTGAAATACCCAATTTTATTAGTCATATCATACCATACTGATTGATTGATTTTTATGACACATTCATGCTTTCCCACCATATCTGGATGTTGTCAAGATATACTTATGTATTTGTCATTGTGTTTATGTATCAAAATAATTAAATAATGTGAAAAGTCATTGATCTAATTTTTTGGTTTCCCACCACCCTATCTCTCTCTCTCTCTCTCTCTTTAATACAATGATGCTCAAAACAAAATGACCCCGAGTACAGGGATGTAGAACAACCAAGCGACCACTGGGGTTTAGCCCACTGTACCTACACAGGTGGCTTCACCAGCAACACCACAGGCAGCATAGACACCCCGCACATCTGGGCCACAACCTGTCACATTACCTCTACATTTCCTGCCCTACCTGCTCCACCTGTGTCAGGTAGCTCTTCCCCTGTTATTGCTACCCTCTGGTACCAGTAGCAGTGGAGGAGGTGATTTTGTCAGCTGTCAGGAGCTAACAGGACTGGTGGAGGGCATTATGGAGAGGGGCCTCATTGCCTGAATCAGAAGGGTCAAAAAGGTCCAATGTCATATCGCCAAAATGATACCAAATCTAGCATTGACCCAGGAAGGTAACACAGGATAGAGTAATGAAAGTTCTGAGGGTGAGAACTAGATTCTCACTGTTCTCAAGGTGGATGACAATGTGCCACTGAGGTCCCCTATCTATCTACGGTTATGATGATCCCCAAATCTTTGTTTCCATCGCCATTCCTGTCTTTCTGATATGTCTGTGCCTGCTACCTTAATTACCCTACCTAGCTGATGCTCTGGGTCTATATCACAAAATCTAATGTTGTGAACACCGAATACTGGAAGGGCAAACCTGGTAAGTCGAAAGTTGAGAATGTGGAAGCCACGGAAACATGAATTCTTTACCAGGGAAAGAATTCAGTTGGCCGTTTCTGTGGCTTCGGCATTTTCGGACTGGGTCAAGGTAAGTGTACGAATGGGTAGTGATGGACTTTAGGGTTAGGGTGCGGGTCAGTTAAGTCTGCGGTAGTGATGGACTTTAGGGTTAGGGCTGGGTTAAGGTTAGTGCATAGATAGTGGTGTATGTTAGGTTTAGTGTAAGTTTTGAAGGTGTTTGGTGTGATTGTGTTATGTGTGTGTTTTTCGGAACAGCAAATTTTTTCCCTAGGAAATGTTTTGAAGTGACGATGTTATCTGAATTCGATCTTCCAGATTCGAACTTATGGTGTTCGACATTTTGGAAGTTTGATTTCATGATATAGACCCAATGCTCTTATTCTTAAACACATTCCACAACATTCCTCTCACTGAAAAAATGGGCAACTGCATCACAAAAAAATACTCCATTCATAGCTCTCCACTTTACCTATGTGTCATCTTGATACATTTGATTTTCTCCAATTGGCTATAAAACATTATTCTGTTGTTGTCACCCATCCCTTGTGTGGTGACTCTCTGAAGTCATGAAATTCTTTATACAATTCTACATTTTTGTTGTGAAGAAGTGGATAACTATGGTGCTCTCCCACCACCCTCCTGCAAATTCCTGTATTCTTTTCCCTATTTCCAACCCTCTGCTTGCCACCCCAATTTCACCCCTTTTTCCCCATATTTAATCTTGCCAGAAAATAGAATCACACACAATGCAAATGGTCAGAAATAGCCTACCAAAAGTCTTCACGTTTTGTCCTCAGCTTTTGACTGGAGGTTGGAATCACACACCAATGCTGAGTGACAGTGAATGCCATTCAGTTTCCTAGGTCAAAAGATGAAGATTTTTATTTCAGCTGCAGTAGTCATACTTTCATGCAAAAGTGTTTAAATCCACTGTTGTATGGGAATACAGAGTAAAGGCAGATGAAAGGCACTACTGTGAAAGAGGAACTGCAACAGTTCTTCGGCTCCTGGATGTAAAGAACTAAAAGGTCATATACTATGTGTTGAGAAAATTCTTCTCTCTCTCAACTGATGTTTTTGCAGTGTCATGGGCTCAATTATAACTCTAGGTCAAATATTATTAGTTCATGAGAGGGAGACTTAGTAAGCCCCCCCCCCCCCTTATCCTGCTTATGTATTAGTCCTGTTTGCACTCTCCTACCCATGCTTGCAAGCAGTTTATTGGACTGAGCATTTCAAACTAATAATGAGGAAATAAGTAAGAGTAACACACCATACAGATGGTCCTACATGTCACAGAAAAAGTACCATTGCTATTTCAATCTCCACCTCTCTCTCTCTCTCTATCTCTTTCAGTTAATCATTTTGCTTTAGTAAGTTGCCAGTGTCTTTCAATTATGTAATCTAAAGTGTGTGAAGGAGGAGTACCTTTGTGGCATGGTGAGATAATGTGATGCTCTATAAAGAGATTTTTTCATACTTTCAAGCAGAAGCATAGCTGGCTCAACCTGCCACCTGTGCTGGTCCCACAAACCAGCCATCTCTTCTTGTGAAGAGAAAAAAAAATGTTGCAGGATGCTTCCTGAAGATAGTATCAATTATGTGCCATATGCTACCACCAGAATCTCTTCAAGACAAATGCAAAAACATCCATTCCTTTTACTAGCACACCAATCAGGTGGCCAGATACAGGACATACATACCACTCCTGCCCCAGCCATTCAGATCCTGTTTCTGTGCCCTGCCCCCCAATCCTCTATCCTTACATTATAGTAAAACAAAAAAAAGTAAATTATATTTCTATTGAACTGTAGCAAACTGCTTGCAAACAGTTGCAACAGTTTAAACCCTGCACAGAGCTTTATAGTGCTCAGGATTTAGTAAATTTTTTTTTTTTTTTTTTACATTTAAATTGTAACAGACTGCTTGTTACAGATATAGCAAACAGTTGATACAGTTTATACACTGCACAGAGCACTAGGACACTTTAGTTTTAGTTACAAAAAAAAAAGTTTCTCTTTTAAATGCTACAGTTTATAGCCTGCACAGAACACTACAGCTCTCAGGTTTTAATTTACAAAAAAAAAAAAAAAAAAAGATTTTTTATATTTAAACTGTAGCAAACTGCTTGCTACAATTAGACCACACACTGGATGCTACATCTATTAGGTTTGACCACAAATACAATACTAGCTTTTAAAACCAGTGTTATGTTAAGAGTGATTAGGATGATGGTGGCTGAACAGACCACTCCCTGTAACATTTTTCACTTTTCTCCTTTTGCCCCCACAATAGTTGCACTACTGCTTTCAAGGGTTCTAATACAGGCATTAGCTAAGTGTAACTGACTGTTTTTAGTACAATGTTTTATATGTAGCTGTTGCCTACATACTGTTATGATCCACCATTGTATTGCTTCTGTCATAAGCCACTTGGTCTAAGCCTCCAACTACCCTGGTCTATGTATCCTGTCCCTTATGTGCCATTACTCTTCCCCCTCTTCATTTGTGCAATGTCTGGTGATGAGCACCAACTGCAATTCAGGCTAAATGGAAGTACACAGGTTATGTCAAAATCTTGTGAATTTTCGCCTCCAGACACATTATTTTGGTGCCCTTTTTACTACTGTGGTTAGCTATGTATAGTCAAGCTAATCTTTTGAACAAGCTGAAGAAATAGAGTACACAGTTGTCATGAGGGTAATGAAGAGTAATACATACATTCTTCTTTTCTGCAATCTGTTGTCATATTTGAACTTTGTGAAGTAGGAGTTTCTATGTGGTGTGTTTACATAATACTCAGGTCTGTAGATTTTTCTTGGAAAACTGTCATGTTTTGAGTCTAAATGTATTCCAAAGTGTTCTTGTATGTTTGCTAAGACTCCTATGGGTGTAACTTTTGGCTGCTAATTTTCATAATACACCAGTGGTGGCTGGTGACTTCAAATTAAAGGAGGGCTGCAGGAGACAGCTGAATGGGTGGGGCCAATGGGATGGGGTGTGGCCAACTAGAAAGGGGTGGAGCTATGCTCAAAACCGCAACAACTGGAACGTTAATTAAATACACTGCCCTGGGTGCCAAACAGTCATTATGAGAGTCCAATCAAGACAAAATGAAGTGTAGAAGAAAAAAAATATTTCAATGCATTGGCTACATGACAACTTGCTTAATATCCAGATGAAACAGGTTGTGAGGCATGAAAAAAGAAATTACTTTTTAAATACATTACTGGAATGCCAGTCAAAATCAATTATAAAAAACAAGCAGCACTCAGCTCAAACCACTACTCCTTCCACAGCAGTTCTAATTATAATTTATATTCAGCTTTATAAAATTACCAAGTAACATGCTGAAAGTAGCAATCGCTGTGATACCCCCACTTGTAAAAATGTTTCTTATCCAAAAAAGACCTGCTGCCTGACACAACTATCTACTTGTTTCATGGGGAAGACATGATCAAAGTAAAAAAAGAACAGCAAACAAGAAACAAGCTCAAGATAAATTGCTTAAAGGATTCCTGCACAAGTTATCGACCACACATGATAGATTGGCATTCTGTTTATTTTACGGGTAAGCCTGCAAAGATGACTGCAAGTCTCCAACAAAAGTTGACTGCAAGTCTCCAATAAATGTAATGAGCTTCTGAAAATACTGTAATCCTGTCCTTTTATTACAAATACTGTCATATGCATTTCAATACCCAAGGCTTGTACATTATCTAGTTATGTAAATGTTCTCTGCATGGCAACAACGAAAAGGCTTTCAATGCTGGTAATTCTTTAACAGTATGCTTATTAAAGCTTACGTGCATCTTACAATCTCTGACAAGCTTACCTGATGCTCATTAAATCATTGCTACTTAAACAGAGCAACAGGGCACTGTGACAGCATGCATTTCCTGAATAATAAGAAGCATAAATCAACAGTATAAAAATCTGACAGAAAACCAGAACATTCTGCAAAATCAAGGACAGATGAAAAGCCACAGTGGTACTTGTGGTCTACCTTGGATGGGGGAATACTCTGTACACTTACACTGCATAACTGCTCCTTGCCTTCCTTGGACACATCCAGAGCCACTACAATGGAGAGTGGGGTGCAATAAGTATGTCATAATTTGAAATGTCTGGCTGACAGTGATGACTCTGACACTCATACCTCTCAACTTCAGAGCAAGAAATCTGGACAAAGTCATACATAGAACTAGAAGTGGGACACAGGCCCAAAAATAAGTACATTTTTTAAATATTGCTCTTATTAACTTAGATAATAGAACAGTAGTAGATCTTACATTAGTACAAATTTTCTGAAGGGTATAAAATCTTAAACTCAAATGTCTGCCATTATTTTCTAACTTTAATCTTTAATGATGTGCCACTAATTTGCCAGAAAACCACAATTTTATGAAAAACAGACCAAAAATGTGATTCAAAAATATAAAGTTGCCACACAATACAGCTGGGAACCTGTCAAAAAAGGGACACCTTTTTAATATTAACACTGTTAACTTGAGCAGCTAACAAAATAAGATCATCTACGTGCATTTCTGAAATAAAAGTAATCTATAACTCTGATCATTACAGTTGTATATAATTGTAAACCCTCTGCATTTTCTTCCAAAATTGCCATTTTGAGGTGGGATTATTAGGGGAGAGCAACATTTTGAGCCACAATTGGGGACAATTGAGAGGTTTGGATATTCCTAATTCTACAAAGTGATTTGCACGTACCTCTCAACCTCTTAATGCAGGAAATCTGGACAAGGCCAAATATATTGGGGGAACATACAAACACTACTAAAAATTGCTCTTGTATAAACTTAAGACAGTTGATAGAATAACAGGTCTTGCATTAGCATGCATTTTTCTGAAGGTTATAATGTCAGAAATGCTCTGAATTAGTCCAAAATGGCAAAAGATACACTGAACCCACAGACATTGCCAATATCCTAGCTGACAGGTTCAGCACAAATCCCCCCCCCACCAAAACGGCAAATATTTATCCCAGCAGAGTGCTGCCCCCTGACATCTCAGATGCTCAGGTAAGAGCCGCCCTCTCCAAAGCAAAAAACACAGCATCAATGGGACCAGACGGTGTCCCGGGCTGCTTCCTACATAAACTCCAAGAAGAGCTAAACCCAAACATAAAACTACTGTTCAATCTCAGCCTTACTACAGGATATGTGCCCAAAGAGTGGCGTACAGCAACAGTGGTCCCTCTTCATAAAGGTGGTGCCTCAATGGATCCTGGAAACTATCGCCCCATAAGCCTGACTAGCTTGGTCTGCAAAGCTATGGAAAGGATCATCATGGACCTCATAAATAAAGATATTGGGGACCTACAGACACTGGATCCTACCCAGTTCAGCTTTGTTAAGGGCAGATCCTGCTTCTTAAACCTGGTTGATTTCTTTGAAACAGTCACCAAGGCCATTGACGAGGGGAAGGTGGTCCACACAGCCTACCTGGACCTCGCAAAAGCCTTCGATACAATACCCCACTCGGGCATTATAGATAAGCTCACCAGCTTGAATATAAACCCCTATGTCACTAGATGGATTGCAAACTGGCTCAAGGACAGAACCTACATGGTTAGAATTGCTGGAGCCATGTCAGACTCCAAACCAGTTACAAGTGGTGTCCCACAAGGCTCAGTCCTTGGACCTCTCTTGTTCGGTATATATTTCTCGGAGGTACAGGCCAACACAGAAGGACTGTGGCTGACCAAGTTCGCAGATGACTGCAAACTGGGCCATAATCGACTCTCCAGCCGACACAAGCATCCTCCAAAAGGGCCTCATAGAAACAGACAACTGGTGCCAGAGCCATGGCCTCAAGCTAAATGCCAAAAAGTGTATAGTCATCCCCTTTGGCAAAAACAAAGTGCCCTCAAATTACCACATAGGTGGTAATCCATTAAGTACAGAAGAAGTAATTAGGGACCTGGGGACCCAAGTTGATAGCAATCTCTCATTTGACAACCACGTGGCCAAAGTGGTTAGAAAAACATTTTATATAGCCCACCTAATCATGAAGGGATTCACATCTAGCTCAGGGGAGGTCATCGTGCCTCTTTACTCATCCCTCATCAGGCCCATAATTGAGTACAATGCCCCTTTTGGGATGTACCTTACCAGACACCTGCAGCAACTAGAAAGACCCCAAAAGTACCTCACCAAGAGGATCAAAGGGCTCAAACGGATGCCATATGCTGCCCAGTTAAAGAAACTCCAGCTCTACTCAGTGGCATACTGCCTGTTCAGAGGCGATCTGTGCCTGACGTATAAAGCCATGTCCAACCCGGAATTAATGGACATGCTGCACCTCAGAAAATCCAAATCCCATTGAGCTACGCGCTCGAGAGACTTGAACCTCAGCACTGAAATAAATAGGACATGCTGGAGGGACAGATTCATAACCCAGAGGCTCCCTTCACTCTGGAATAAAATCCCAGTCCAGGTTAGGCAGAGTCCCTCATTGACTCTCTTCAAGAGGAATCTTGATGAGTGGATGGGAGATCGTAGATGGAGATGTTAGACAGAGGCACAGTATACTAACCTCGAAAAAGGGCATGGCAAAATAAATTTAAAATGGGTGGCGAAAGCCAAACACTTTCTGGCTAAGCTTATAAATGCCCTAGGGCAGATAGCCTAGTATGAACCTATAAACCTATGAACCTATGTCTGTCATTTAGTGACTTAATTCCTAAATGATTTGCTAGAAAACCACAAATTTTATGAGGAACAAACCAAAAATAAGAAGCAAATATCTATTAATTCTACAAAAATATGGACAACTGAGAGGTATAGTTCAACCGGGGCTGTCTGAGTTTGCTACCCTCCCCCCTTCCACAAAATCATGGTCGAATGGAGCCTCCCCCCTACAGCCATTCCAACATCCCATTCCTTGGTTATTTTGCCCCATTTACCATACACACTGTAATGTTCATACTGCTTTACTTCTGCGATGATTTAGATTTCATTTGAAAGTTTTATTTTGTATTTTACACACAAACCCTACTAGATATCTGTTAAACATAGCAATGCAGTCTCACAATGAAAATAGACTTGGCATTAAAACTTCTCTGGCCTTGAAACTCACATGCTTTGAAACAGCATTGAAACCCACATTCAAAGAAAATACATTTTGCTAGTGGCAGATAAAGATTAACTCTGGGCTGTTTTCAAAATCATAGACCCCTTGAACATGAAACATACACATGCTCTTTGATACACCTTCCTGACTGTATTACATGTTATTCCTTGTACAATACAGTACAGTTGTTAGAGGGCATTTTAAATTTATTGTTTTGAACATTTTTCCAGTAAACAATGAAACAAAATGCATGCACCAATGACAAAACTGCCCAATTCAGAACATTTCCATCATAAAATGTCTACTCAACCTTCTATAGTCCACCAGTATCAGTAAATATGCACAATCTCTGAAGTAGTAAAATCCACATTAAAGAAATCTAACTAATAAAGAGGCTGCTGCTAGCAAGCAACTTTATATGTCATTGTTTCATCTACAAATAAAGCGCCTGTTGCCCTTGAAGAATAAATTGCCTATGTTGCATGCATTAAAAAAATGATAAGCTAGTAATACCGCAACAGAGAATGGATAGCAAACTGATAACAGGTTCATAGTTACTAGGTATCTTTGCCAAAAAGGACTGCAGCATCCACCCCCTTTATAACACAATACAGTATCAGCAATACATCTACAAGCAGACTTAGCATAAGCATCACTAAACTTTTGTTCCCCTGCAGCTCTCAGCTACTTGTAAAATCTACTTGACACTCAGCTGTATCTCTGAACTTTGCAGCACAAGATATCTGGAAAAAGCCAAAATTTGTTGGGGGGGGGGACAAAAGGCCAAAAACCAGGGACACATTTTAAACATTGCTTGTATAATGTTGGAAAGTTGCTAGAATAAAATGCTGTGTTACCACAATACATTTCACCGCCACGTCTTGAACCCAGGGGACCCTGTGCAAAACAGTCAGAGAAACATACCACTATGCCAAATCAGCTGAAACAGAGGAAGACAAACTTAAATGGCTACTATTTAGTGAATTCAGTTCTCACCATAGCTGTCAACCTCATAGCAAAAAACACATGAAAAAGAGCCAATAATGTCGGAATACAGCTGCCAAACATATTCAGTGAATTCAGTTCTCACCATAGCTCTCAACCTTAGCACAAAATACCTGGATGAGGCCAATAATGGGGGAATACAGTCCCAAAAATATGGGCAAATTTCAAATATCCATGTTATAAACTTAGACAATTGCTAGAATAAAAGGTTTTGTTTTACCATGTACTTTCTGAAGAATATGAAGCCTGAAATTCAAATGCCTGTTAATTTTAAACATTTGTTAACCAGGAAACTAGTCTGACTTGGAACAAAACAAAGCCAAATTTCAGCAGAGAAGAGAGAAACACTCCAGACACATCTTTGTAAAGGATAGGAGAACATGCAGACTCCATACAGAAGGCACCCCAGCCAAGAATCAAACCAGAGAACCTGTAGCTGTCAGGTAACAATGCTTCCAGTGCTCCACTGCACTACAAACCTTTGCAAGGAAATATGAAGATACAGAAACCACAGCTTTAATGACGAACAGAGCAAATATGAGGCAAAAATCTCCTTGCCACCTGCATCCAAGGTACAGGGTTCAAGCCTTAGTATTTCTACCCACCACTATGTGTTAGCAAGGGGATTTCACACACACACACACACACACACACACACACACACACACACACACACACATACTTTGGTTTGAATAAACAGCTGCCGGTCACAGAACCATGAGATGTGCTTAAATGCTGCTGGTCTGAATAAACAGCTATCTTGTTCAAACAGAGCTATGAGATATTTCCACTAACGGTGCTGATTAAATATATACACAGGAGCTGCCTTGCTTAACCGGAGCTATGAGATTCTTTCACACACACCTTACCTGTAAATGGGTCTGGAAAGCAGTAAACCAGGTCCAACTCCATTGTCTCGAAGCAGCAAACCCGCGCTCGACTTAACGTTTCCCTGTAGGAGCTGTGAACTCAACTTATCTCACTCCTGATTGGTCCTGCGCTCAAATCCCAAAATCTTTTTTAAAGTTTATGTTTTATGTTATGTATTTCTTTTATTTCTAGGTGGGATGGCTGCAGTCCTGCAGATCGATAGCACGAGCCGCTCCTGTAATACACCATTCTTTATCTTGCTGCTGTATTGGTGTGCTTGCTCACTGTTGTGAAGCTTCTGTTGTGCAAATCTTGCACAAATAATTAGTATGATAAAGCCAGCAGTAACACAACCCAAATATGTGAGAAATGAACCAAAGAATAATCTGTTATTATGTCTGCATGTGCATGTCACCAATGTTCCACCTCTTCCCACCTCTTCTGAATCATCCATTAATAAACCTCCTTGATTGAAAGCTGTTTCCAATAGCCATGTTTCCACCAGCAATTGCATGCTTAGACCCTCATGTGTATCATAATGCTCCTGTAGCATACATACAAGGACTGCAACTGTCAAGACAAATTTATAAATCATCACACCTGAAACATGACCATAACACATATCTGTTCTGCATTCCATCAGATTCAGACATGGTTGCATGTGCATACTGTTTATTTACATGAATGTTTGCAGAGAGACCAATAAAATACTTCTATTTCCCATTTTAAGTTCAACACATCAAGGTATAATTACACACATGCAATTACATTGCCATGAGCAGTGCAATTGAGCTTGCCAGTGCTGTGATTCAGGCCGAGAGTAAAAAAAATATTTACAACTAATTCTTCATTTAAGTTGTACATGTATGTGTCTTTATTGAATTTTAAAAACAAGGTATGCGGATTTCAGAATGATGTAGACGCATTTATGTCAGTTTGATACTGTATGCCTGCACTCCAACACTTATACTTGCAGCTGTGCAACAATGGTGGATAACCTTTTCACACATAATCTGTTACTGTTATTCTGAAGTGCACTGTCATATGTAGGCATTGTCTGCTTCTATTGTCAATGCATATTGTGAAAGCATGAGACGAGACAAGACAAGTGACAGTGACACTATAAATGTTTACTATGTCCATGCAAGTATCCTGGAATGAACTGTCAGGAGTGCTTGCTTGATAATCCTCTGGTTTATAATTGTAATTGGCATTGACATCCCATACTGTGAACAGGTGCATGCTCCTCACTGTAACACAATGCACATGCATGTCAGTATATACATTTTAGCAGAGGTGTATGCCATTACATGGGATAAGCACAGTGCTGTTACATTGGCCTGTTGACACACATGCATTTGTCCCAAAACCTGTATTGCACAGTACCAGTAGTTACAAACTGTGAAGCTTTATTAAGTACAAATGTACATTTTCAAATCTTTAAAATCAGATTTTTGTTGTAGTGCTTGCAACTAATACTGTGTTCAGTAGATTGTGTAATTGTATAATAGGAAATGTAATTCTAGTGACAGGTGACTGATGCCTCAGGGTCAAATGTGCTATGTCCATTTCCACTGGGGTGAATACATTTAACTTTGGAGACAGCTCACTTTATCCCACTTTTAACAGAAATATCTTTTTTGCAACAATGTGATGAGGTCATGTCAAATGTGCACTTTCTGCCTTTAAGAATCAGACTTCACAGGTGTTACTTGTGGCTAATACTGTGTTCTTTTGATTGTAAAACTCAGTAGGTAGGAGGTTCACATTTCACAGTTGGGAACTTGTGTGCATTGCTGCAATATCAGGTACATATAACTTCCTCCACAGACATGCTGTATCAACTTCCAGTAAGGAGAAAAACTTAGCCTGGGTGAGTATTCCACCACCCCCTTATTAGTTTTACCATAAGTATTTTCTCTTCAACACACTGATAAGGCCATCCTATTAAAAGTGCTCTCTACCCCCTTTAAATCCATTCTTATTGTATGGAGCTTGCAGCTATACTGCATTCTCCAGACTGTATAACTAAATAGGTAAGAGGTTCATATCTCAGAGTAGGGAATTTGAGTGTGTGGCTTCAATGTGAGGTATCTATAGCATCCTAAACTGGCATGTTCATAGGTTCATAGGTTCATAGGTTCATAGGTTGGTACTAGGCTATCAGCCCTAGGGTCTATATAAGACTAGCCATAACAATTCCCTGGCTATTTCTTCCCACACTATTTACTTCCCTGGACCCCTGTCTAGCAGGGCAACTGACGTGATCCCTGGGGTGAATTTCCTTTCTCCCATCCAATCATCAGGGTTCCTTTTGAAGATGGCCAAAGAGGTACTCTGCTTGACATGTATGGGCAATCTATTCCAGAGTCTGGGGAGTCTCTGGGTCAGGAACCTATCCCTCCAGCATGTTTTGTTTATTGTGATGACAAGGTTTAGATCCCTGGAGCATGTGGCTCTGAGGGATAGGGATTTCTTTAAGTGTAGCATGTCAAACAGCTCTGGGTTTGACATGGCCTTGTATGTTAAGCAGAGATCACCTCTGAGTAGACGATATGTGACAGAGTATAGCTGGAGTTTTTTAAAGCGGTCAGAGTAGGGCATCTGCTTTAGGCCTGTGATTCTTTTAGTGAGGTATTTCTGTGGCTGTTTTATCAAATTCCAGTCAGGAGAAGATTTTAACAAAGGAGAGAATGCTTCCATCACCTTATCTCATCTCTTCACCACACTGATGATGTCATCATGTGAAAATTCCATATGATGCCCTTAAACTCAAACTTCTCCTGTGGCCCTTGCAGCTAATTCTGTGTTGTGTAGATTGTATAAATCAGTCAGTAGGGGGTTGATTCTAACCTTGTTTAACTGATGTGATTGTGTTTACTGCCATTTACAATTGTGCCTGTGACAAAACTTCTTATGTAAACTTCCAGAGAAGATGTATTTTTAGTGGCAGAGGAATACTCTATAGATATGCATTACCCCCAGGCAATAAACAGTTTTTGGAAATACATGTACTTTGGAAACTGATACAATGCTTACAACATGGTATCAAAAATGAATCACATCACATTGCCAATATGAGCTATCCAGTGGCACTGGCTACTGACACTGTAGACTCTAGACTGTATAGGTACAGAGGGAGAAGGAATAAATTCAGCATTGACTGACTACTGCACATGTTTACTCACCTGTCATACAGTGTAGACAAGTTTTCCAATGCATGCTGCATGTGTAGCTGCATATTGTTACAGTGCACTTCAGCCAGCTTCATACGTTTTTAGAAAAACATCAATATATAAATGAACGTTGATGTCATCCATTCAAATATGCACTGTTGTAATTCTAAAACAACATCTCCTGTGGAGAGTGCAATTCAGGCTATGTTCGTAACTTTGAGATCCTAGGTATTCTGTTCAAATCCAGCCATTACTACTTAGACTCTCTTGTGTCAGTATGTCTGTGAATGTGCAGGTGGGTACCAGTGTTGTCAGTATGCTGTCTGCTGTGTATGTATGTGCATGCATGGCTGTCAAATCCTATGACAAAGATTGTGGCTCATTATTCACACAGAATTACTTTATTGCATAATGATGATGTCATGAAAGACATCCGGCTTTCCCCATGAGAGGGACTAACGCTTTTCCTTTGGCATGAGGACATAAGGTGATGTTCTGTATGCTGTTGTCTTAGTAAGGGATGTGTTCAAATCCATAATTATCCACATACTGTGCATGATTGCCATTCTCCTATCACAGTGATGACTGCATTATGCATCATGTATGTTTGAGTATACTTAGCAGCAGGCAATGTTGTGCAAGAAAGACACATATAGTGACAGCCATTTAAAGAAATTATAAGCATAAATATCGTTTGCAGAAATAACATGATGTCATGGCTTCAAAGATAAAAATATCTCACAATTGTAGCACCAGTGGCACCATGGTGTATTCATTCTTCTCAATATTGTACAGCTTCATCATTGCCTGATTGTAAGCATTATGTGTTCTGATGCTGTTATGCATGACTGACATCCATAAGTGTTATAATGTGTGCAATAACAGTGAGAAAACTTTCCCAGCCCTTTTATGTCATACAAATTGCAACATAGTCATATGATGTAATTACTTCACATAGGTGGAGTCTCACAGCTTTGTTAATACTTCCTATGGTGTGTGTGATATATGTACATTACTAGTCAGTGGATTTCATAGCTTCCTTCCACCAAAGAGCAATATTTTGTGACTGTACTGACATTACAGAAACAACACTGCGTGAAGTTATTCTCAATGTTTACTTTGGACAAAGAAGTTTAAAGTCATTTTGTAATATCCTGCCAGAGTGAAACAGTTGCTCTGAGAATGTTGTGCTGAGTGCTCCCACATCCCATGCATTCAGCAATGCCTTGTATAACATGTCTGCACAGATACACTGTGTATAAAATTTAGGAGAATGTTGTACAAAACAATAGGAACAGTTTTCTTGGCCAAGAAACATTGATATTACAATGCTCTCAGTTATGTTAGCATTGCCATAGTTATCTCTTTGTCATCATTCTGGCAAAATCATATCATATACATTATCCTGAAAAGTACTATATTATTTCACACATTAGTTTAATTTATTTCTGATGGGTCCATTGCTATGTCATGTAGCAGACAGTCAATACACAACTCTGTAGAGTGTGTAGTATGATAAGCAGGGGTTTGAATCTGGTTATATCTGTCTGTCACATAACTGTGTCAGACAGGAGTGGCTTGGGCAAAAGAAATATTTATTGCACAGTCAAAGAGCAACATTTTTAAGGCATCACTCTCCATAGTAGGGGACATTAGTCAACAAGACCAAATCACCCAGAGCCATATTTTACACTGTCAAGTGGCTAGCCCTGCCACGGCACACAGTCTGTGATACATGTTCTCCTATATTAAGGATACTGCACACCACATTAGATGTCCAAAGTGGTTGGTCTGTACAACTCTTCCCCCTATAGGGCACCATGGAGAGTTAGTGCTGCTGCCCACAACTCCATTCATTGGTGAATTTTAGATGGAAACACTCAGCATGTTTTTCAAAAGTGGGAAGAACCCCACAGAGACACAGGGAGAAGATGCAAATTCCAAACAGGCATTGGTCAGAGGTCGGGAGCAAACCTTGTACCTTATTCATGGGAGGCAAAGATCTTAATTATTATGCCAACTGATCTCTAAATTACTCAGTGCACTAGCACTCCAAGAAGGGAATAAAATCGGTGGAGTTGAACAAGAATGGCAGCGCCTAAAAACAGCTTGTGTTAGGACTACAGAAAAGATATGTGGCTGAGCCCAGTATGGAAAGAAGGCACATAAGGAAAGATAGTGGTGGAAAGCAGAATTCCAGAAAGTCATGAAAAGAAAGAAGGAGTGCAGAAAGAATTGGGAGATAGAAAAGACCAACCAAGATATGAAGGACTACTGGTTGGCTAATAAAGAAGCTAAGAAAGAAGTTGAAATAGCAAAAAAAAGGGCTTCAGAGGCAGTCTACCAACATCTGGAAAGTGTCTCAGTAAGTGGCACAAAGAAATTATATGAAGTTGCAAAGGAAAGACAGAAAGAAAAAGAAGATAGTCAGACACCCTTCATAAGGGATGTCCGCAACAACGTGCTCACCAGTCCACAGGACATCAAAGGCAGTATGGAAGGAGTTATTTGCAACAGTTTCTGAATGAAGAAAAGCCCACAGAAGCTGTATTGCCCCAGAAACAGTCTACAATGAGAGAAGAAGAAGAGCCCACCCTAGAAAAAGTAAGAACAACACTAAGGAAAATGAAGTCAGGGAAAGCATCAGGGTCAGATGAGGTCACAGCAGACATGATAAATATGCCAGGTGAGATAGGGAAGAAATGGCTCTTGGGGGTACAAATAGCAGTGTGGACAGAAAGGCATATCCCGGATGACTAGAGAATAAGCATACTCATGCCAATGTACAAGAACAAAGGAGATATCCAAAATTGTGGGCAGTACAGAGGCATCAAACACCTATCACATTGCATGACAGTTCTGGAGAGGGTGAGTGATCAATGGATAAGCTGAGTAGTAGAATCTAAGATGGGAGATGAGCAGTTTGGATTCAGATCAGGATGCAGTACAATTGACCCTATATTTGCAGTGAGACAGATACTTGAGAAGAAGCTAAGGGTTAGAAGAGAATCCAACTGGGCATTCCTAGACTATGAGAAAACATATGACAAGGTCCCAAGAAAGCTGATATGGACAGTACTGTGGTGACTTGAAGTCTCAGAAACATTAGAAGAATTACTGCAGATTATGTACAAAGACCCAATGACTCAAGTGCGAACAGTGTTTGGCCTCACAAAGGGGTTCCCAGTGGTAGTGAGTGTACACCAGGGTTTAACTCTCAGCCCACTGCTGTTCATATTGGTGATGGACTACATTAGAAAAAGGTCTGAGGGGACAGATCAACAAAATAGCTGTATGCAGACAATGTGGCATTACAAACAGACTCTGAGCAAGAACCTTAGCAAAGGATAGGTGAATAGAATGCAAAACTTAAGGCTCATGGGATGAAACTAAGCACAGATAAGACAGTGGCAATGGGAGCAAATTGGGGAAATCAGAAGAAGCTGAGAACTGAGATAGAAGGGATGGTAGTGGAAAAGGTAAACAGCTTCAAGTATCTGGGAGGGGTCGTTGAGGAGAAGGGAAGTCTGAATGAAGAGGTCAAAGCTAGAATCAGAGGGGCTGCAACCAACTGGGATAGAGTGTCAGGTATAGTCTATGACAAAAGAATGCCAAAGAAGCTGAAAAGTAAGATTTACAAGACAGTGGTGTGACCAGTAATACTATATGGTACAGAAACCTGGGCAGTAAAGGCAGAACAGTTGAAGAAGCTAGAGGTGATGGAAATGAAGTGCCCGAGAAGGGTGGTAGAATGCACACTGTGGAACAGATGAAGAAATTGGGACATAAGGGCAGAAGCTAAAGTAGCTTCAATTGCAGAAAAGATCAGAGAGAATTGATTATGGTAGCTTGAACATGTGCAGAAAAGAAGAAGGCAATCAGGAGAAGTAAATTTGGGACAGAGAGGAAGAAGGTAAGAGGAACTGAGGACATCCAGCAAAGAGGTGGATGGATTGTGACAGTCAGGCATGAGTGTTGAAGAAGGCAGGAGTGTGCCACTGAATCAAGAGAGATGGCATCAGTTAACACAATACGCCGACCCCATGTAGACAATGGGAAAAAGGGGGCCGATGATGATTATGATGACCCTCCATGGTAGGGGATCCATACTCATTGCAATAGGGAAGTACTGTAAGCCCTTCAAGTGCAATCTTTGTGACACAACCACACAGTATGACTATTTCTGTGATGTCACAGGTTGATACACATCTTTCTGATATCTGTTCTGGCATGTGTTTGAGGCTGGCAAGATGCAAATGTAGAGAATCTCATTGACTGCTCATAGGCATTACTTAATTTCCAAATAAGAATGCACTGCATTGCATGCCTTACTCCAAACTGTTATGTATTACTATAATTGTTTTCTTCACACTGTACAGCTTTATTGGACATGATGACTTGCATAAGATGTCTTCATAACTGGCAGCATTGTCAGATCATGTGATTGGGCCTCTGTTTTGACACTTTCCTATGTGTTTATGTAGTTTACATAAGATTATGTCTGTGCTTGCTGTAATGTTTGTGAGCATTCCCAGTATAATCCTGTATTAGAAGCACTACATTTTCAAACTGAGATGTTGAACTACTGCAATGTCATCAGATCTGTTTTGTCACTTAACACTCATATATTTTGAATGCTATTAGATTATGGTTTATGATGAACATGTATATAAAATAAATCCAAAATAGAAAAGAAAATCCACTTCTCCTCCATGACTCAAATCATATAAAACCAAGACGTATTTTTTATGTAAAACCAAGATGTGTTTACTAGGTTAGCACTTTCATGCCTCAACAGACACATCTTCAGACCATAAAACATATAAAAAGAAGTCATTATATATACACTACATTACATTTAAATCAACCTATCACAAACAACTGACAATAAAATCATTTAAACAACCTCCTTTCCTTCAAAAAAGGTTTTAAAGGGACAGGGCCATTCAAACCTGGAAATTTATCACTATTTAACCTAATGACCCCGTTTGTCTCCCTTTGTTCATGGGTATTGTTTAAGTCACCTAGTCTCCCATTACTAACAAGCTGTTCCAGTACTTTAAATTTAAAATGATGTGAGTCATTAGTATTCATAATGTGTGTTACAAGTGCATTAGTGGTGTCACTTTTCCTAATAGCTAATAAATGTTCCCTAACCCTTTCTTTTAACTGTCTTTTTGTTCTACCCACATAAAAACATGTACATGACTGACAAGTAGTCAAATAAACAACAAAGGTACTCTTGCAGTCTGCCATACAATGTATAAAGTACTTATAATGGGTCACCAGGTGCTCAAAAACATGGGATATGTCTATACATATACAAAAATTACATTGACCACACCCAGATGTGAAACCTTCTCTAGATCCTGTAGAAAGTCTATTCACATCATAACATAATAGACGTTTCAAATTACTTTTGTTCTTAAAAACAAATCTAGAAGTAGAACCCACCACCTGCCCTATCTTATCGTCTAACAATAATACCGGCCAATACTTCTTAATAATTTCACAAAAATAACCATGATCACTAGTATAATGCATCAGAAAATTGACAGAGTCAACCTCTCTGTCGCCATGTCTAACAAACTGCCTTCTTTCACCATTTAAACAAATGGTAAAACACATCCCTTTCTTGTGCATAACACAGCTGTTGTATGGCATTTAAAGACTTAATTATAAAAGTCAGATGGTTTCAGTCGCAAGACTTATGCTTCTTTTACTATTTGACTATTTCCCTGATGAAGCCTGTATGGTGAAAGTCTTTAGATACTAACAAGTGTAATTAAATATATTTGTTCTACTATCGAGTGTTGGAGTGTATAGACAACTAAAGTCAAGTGCAGATGACCTAGAAGAATTCATACATTTTTTACATGAAACACAGAAGAGAAGAATAATATTAGCTGGGGGCTTAAATTTACCAGAAACAGACTGGAATAATATTGATTCAACAATGTTAGTAATGAAATTATTCACTGAGTATATTCAAGAACAACAATCACTTCAGATTGTAAACAAAACTACCAGGGGTTGGAACATACTAGATATTGTTTGTGTTCTGAAATAAATTACTGTAACTTCAAGTCAAGTTTTACCACCATTGATGTGCAGTGATCATGGGGTTATTAAGGTTAATTTGTCACTAGATAATTCTGCCAAACTGACATCTAAACCAATGCATAGAAGGTTAATTACAGAGTATATGAAAGCAAAACAGTCACTATGTAAAATTAACTGGAGTGAGGTGATCAGTGGAAACACTGCAGATGGAATGTAAAAAGTTTTGAAAGAGAAATTGTTTGAGTGCAAAAAGTAAGAGTGCAAAAAGTAAAAAAAAAATGTTTAACATCAGGACCTAGGCATACAACATTTGGGGGATATATTTCTATAAGAACAAGATATCTGATTAAGGTTAGAGTAAAAAATATAAGAACTGGAAGCGGGGTCAAACTACAGCTTTGAAAACTGACATAAACAAGCTTGGCAAACAGATTAAGCATAGTGTGAGACAAGATCAAGAAAAATTTGAAGAAAATTTATATAAAGATATTGAGCATAATAGGAAATCTTTTTATAGATACATAAGATGTGGAAGGAGTAAAGACCTGGCCTCAATGATAAGGTTAGTCTTCATCCATTTCTCAAGAAAAGAAGACTTAGAAGGGTTATGAAATAAAACCATAATTATCATCGCCCTCACATTTTTCTTACATTTGTCTATTATTAATATATTTTAGAAGAGACAGCAAGGTCTTTTTATTATTTTGCTTGTATAGTCTCATTCATAATTATTTGGTTTAAGCGCAAGATTTGCTTATACACATTTCTTTATACCCCTAGGTATTGTATATCTGTTGTGCATGTAGCACAACCTAGTGGATAAATCGAATGTAACAAATGTTCGAGATGAATAGATAGGATTTTTATGATTGGTATGTATATAACATTTGTTAAGTATCGCAGCACCATCTAGTAGATAAATTGTATAAATGAATGTTCGTGCTGAACAGTTAGAATTTTTTATATATACTATCTATCATTAGGTATGCAATTTTGCATTTATTATTTATTATTTTAGTTAATTCCATTGAGTCATGTTTTAGCTGATACATGCATATGTTTTAAAATTTTTGTATGGTTTTAACTAAGCATCTAATTGATTAATTGTTCTGAGCATATAAGGACTATGCTGATATCTGTTCCTTGTACAGTCTGATGAAGCCCTTATTGGGTGAAAGCGCTTACTGATTAAAGGATGTTCCTGATCCGTTTTCCTTTGAGTCGGTGGATTACTTTGGTGTATTTGGTGTGCTTTTTACTGACAGCAGTTTCATTTTGTGTTTGCAAGCTTCAGCGTTCCGCTCGTGATTTTCTCTGTTATAAGGAGTAAAGACACACAAATTGATAAACTGTGTGCAAATTCTAAAATCTATTCTCAGACACAATAGATTATAGATATATTTACAAAATATTATGTAAAACAGTTTGGTTCCACAAAAGAGGTGGTAAGTTGTCCTAGTGACATCCAGGTAACCCCAGATACTGGAATCAAATTAGATCATATTGAAAAAGAACTGCACAAACTGGATCCAAACAAAGCGCAGGGAGGAACCGGAATTAGTAACAATGACCTGAGAACAGTTCAGCAAGACCTTAAACACTACCATTATATCTATTATTCACTTGGTCATATAAATATGGGGAGATTCCTCAAGATTATGTGCTTATTAAACCTGTCTTTAAGGGAAAGGGGAGTAGGACAAAAACAAAACCTTAAGTCTACTTTCTTGTTGTGGAAAATTAATGGAGAAGGTAAAATTGGATAAGTAATTGTCAGAACTGGAAAGGTTGGGATTAGAAACCATATATCAGCATACATATGTTGAAAATAGATCCATTACCATCAAATGTTTTTTCATAAAGCATTCTCCTATGGAGAATTCAGTGTGTTACTTTAAAAGTTAATCAGACTGTTTATATTGTTACTTGTGATTGGTCTTAATTAGGTTTAAATATGGTGACCTCACCTGTTTTGTAACAGAGTCTGAAGAAGCGATCAGTGTGAGATCGCAAAAGCGCTTACTTTTTACCTTGTTTCATTAAATTTGGAGTTCTATTTTCATTCCACAGCTGTGGTCATTTTGTTTCTGTTCTGCTATTAGTTGCTGTGAGGTGAATACTGAGTGTTAATCCAGCTCTAGGACATTTTTCACTCTTCAATATGGACATCTTTCTGTTGAAAATGCTTTTTGCGACATCATTATATTTGAATATACTAATTGAATACAGTTTTTCCATTTACACTCCCCTTGTACTGTATTTACACTATTAACATTGTATTCTGTGTAAATTATCCCAATTTCACGTCACCTGCATGCACATTCTTAGAATTGACTTGCCCTTATGTCATATGAACTGCCTATGCGTGCATGCATAATATGTTGATACAGGCAAGAAGTTTTATTTACATTGTGTCCCATCACCATTTCATGGCTGCCAACACTGCTGCTGGCCATGAAATTTGTTTGGAAACATGTAAGCATGATTAGCAGCATGCATATTCAATGACTGGTGCGGCTACTTGTGCTGACACGCTGTGATCTTGTAGGTTTAGCGCAAAGCCTACACGATTGCTAATGAATCCCAAAGAATATTTCCTATACTGAATTTGAACTGCTGACATCTGTACATAGTTTAACAAATGTGAATGTGTGTAGTGGTATACTTGTACTTATTATGAAGCTGCACAATTGCAAATAGTGAAATATTTAAATTTACTTAAGGTTATAAATAATTTCATTATTAGCAGATTAAGCTAATAATTCTACTTTTTGTTTAAAGATGTGCAACTTTTTTTGTGAAACAAACCTGCATGTGATATATCAATAATTCCTTGTGCAAAAATTCAATTAGAAAAGAAACGAAAAGTGACAGAAGCCTGGATCATTGAATGTTTTCTGTTTATATTCAGTGATAAAGGTGTTTTGATTTGCTTTCTAAAAGTGGGTAGTTTATTTAGCCTTTTTATTTTTGTGGTTTGGTCAATGAGATGAAAGGCAATTTTTCAAATACCATTTAATTTTATAAAAAAGGTTAAATGTATGTATTTGCAGTTTTTTTAGCTCAATTTGTCTGAGATTGTCAAAGGATGAGCACAGAATTTAAGGCGTTCCTTCAGTGTGGACATTATCATTCGTTGATTGATTTAAAAGACAAGTTACTCTGACTCTCACAGAGATATAGTCGGTGAATATGTTGAACATAATACAATGTTAAATTCATATCACTGAAACAAATGAATCATTATAAATCCTTTAAAAATACACACCTCATCTTCTTTTAGCTGTAGCTGTGAATGTAGACTAGTATGTGTAGTGTTATGTAGGCAGAACTGGGTGCATGTCTGTCAGTGGATAGAGGATGGCATTATCTAGCGTCACTCATGTTGAATGTGTGGGAAGTCACTACCTGAACTTAAGCATATTGTTAGGGTGTGAAGTCAAGGCAGACTTGGAGAACAGACAACCCAGTTGTCTAGGGGTGACTCAGATTGCTCATGCACGGGGTAGTATGGTGATGATGGGGGGGGGGCATATCAACTGCAAAGATAATGTATTGGAAAGGAAGTTGATTTTTGTCAAGATAATACCCCATATGGGAATTGTGTTGCAGTCATGTTAGGTGTGGAGCATTTACTTTATTATCACTGCAAAGACTTTGGTGAAGAGTATCGCATGTTATCAGACTTGATTTGAGAGGTTGGGACTGGGAACATCAAAATGTTGTCAAAGGAGATGTGCATTCAATGTTCTTTTCAGAGTGTATATATTCCAGTTTTATTTATATTATTACTTTTTTCATCAGACTTACTATGTTAGAACAAACACTTCGCAAAGAACACTGTCTTGCATGAACTGAAGGAAACCAGTTACACACGCCATTAAGGGAATGGTGCATTGCCTTAGCCTTCTGGCTCTACTTGTTTGAGACATCCAGGATAGAGAGTTTACCCTGAACAGATATACTGTATTTCAGCTGTTTTAACCAGTGTAAGTCTCTTGTTAAAGGCGAGTATCAAGATCTGAACCTTAGGATCCACAGACCTTCATTGCAATTCTTTGGTTCCCAGTCTTAATACATAATGCTTCTATCATGTCTGTGTTCATAATAAGTATTAAAGCAGACAATGTGGGAAGTAATGGCATTTGACCTATATTGTTCTGGCTACTTCAAATACATAAATCACATGACAATTGTATGCATCAAAAGGCCTTTGGTTGTGTCAGTCTGATCATCCATTTTACAATGATGTTTATGAGTCAGCAGATTGTGCCACCTAGCTGTACTATTCAGAGGTGTTTATAACCAACATGGTGTCAGGCACGGGGTCTGATATGAGCCAAACCAAATGTCAGCTTGTTCTGCATTTGATCTACCAAAACCAGTAATGTTCAAACATGACAGTTATGCATACAGGAAAGCAGTATATAATTTAAGAATTCATTCATTCACAAATTTGAGATGTACATTTATTTTCTTATGTAATGCCATACCTTTCAACAGTCTAGATTTTTGCCTCATATTTTTGATGTTTTCTTCATAAAATTTGTGATTTTCTGCCAAATCACTGGGATGATCTGAGGACTGAAGTCACTAAATGATGAAATACACTTGAGTTTGAGATTTGAAATCCATCAGCAAATGCATGCTAACACAAACCCTGTTACTCTAACAAATTTCTAAGTTTATAAGTTTATAAGAGCAGTATTTAAAATATGTCCATATTTCTGGGCATCTGACCCCCCCATTTTGTTTTTGTACAGATTTCTAGCACTAAGAAGTTGAGAGGTATGTGGTAATGCCTTTTTTTATTAGAACCTTATACTTCTGTTTGTGATGTTGCTGGATAAGGGATTGGTGTGTGTGTGTGTGTGTGTGTGTGTGTGTGTGTGTGTGTGTGTGTGTGTGTGTGTGTGTGTGTGTGCATAAGGCTAATGTTTATGGATAGCATACTATCATATATAACAGATGTTAGTGGTCACTAATGGTTCCAAAGGTCAATTTGTTTGAGAATGGGAAAAGATGTAGTGAACAGAAATGCATCACGAAGTTACATACCTATACAATGTAATTCAGGGTTGTAAAAAAAAAAAAATCAAAGCCCTCCCCCGAAAAAAAAAGTTCACTTAGACAGATAAGCTGATGTTGACATGTCGTTATAACAACAACAGTAGGTAGGTCTTGAAAATCATGTAGAACCATACTGCAAGCCTCAGGAGGCAACCTGCAAGAATAAACATATTGAAAATAAGTGTCTGCAGCTATGACAGCTATACTACTGAAGAAAGTTATGTGTGATGTTAACCATTGGGGAAAAACAGAACAAAATGCAAGAATATTCCTCACATTCCCACATTGACGAGTAGATAAGATTCAAAATAAATGTGTAGAAATGCTTCACAGAAAGTGCTCTAAACTAATTTGTATTTTGTTTCTTTTATCAATGTGAACCTGGTTCAGATGCAAGGGTTTTGCTGAAGAGTAGGTGAATAAGTAGAAAAGCAAACTCAAAACATAAAAGCTAAACCGATAAAACAGCAAAGAAGTCAAAAACATACTTTGTAGTTCAGTAAGAGAACTCATATTGTTGACATTTACAATACTATATTTGTTTTCAACAAAGGTAACAGAAGGCAAACACTTGTATAGAAACACTGCAGTGGAAAAACTAAAAGGTACTGAAGGCCTGCGTATATCAGGCTCCAGCTAATTACCTTGTTCTGCAGCAGCTGCAGATAATTAAGTTAACAGGGCTAATCAACACTGCTGATAGTTTCTAATTAAAAGTGCTAAGTAGGATCTGAATTGAGCCTGGTTTTACTGGGGTATGAATTTGCCTGTGATCCATGTTTAATAAGGTATCTACCTGAACATAATGAACAAACACGTTCTATTAGCAAAAGCGCAGAGGCAATGTGAGGGCAATCAGTAAGAGTTAGACAGGATCAAAGAGTATCTCAGTACAAAGCAAAAGAGTGAAGAGGTGCATATGGTGTATGAGTCAGTTTTTATTCTGGAAGGCATTATACTTTCCAATCTGTTCAGTCTCATTGTGTTCACTTTTCTTGAATTTCTAATGAACACCGTTTGTTTCATTTGCTTATCTGATGCATTTTCCAGTGAGTAAGTGCAACAATGTGTTGTTTAGATGGAAAGCAGGCAGCCAAAGAAAAAAAGAAGGGTAGATAAAGGAAATGACAGAGAGAGAGAGATTGGCAAGAGTCATCAAACAACTGAAGATTCTTAGTTATTTGGCAATGAGGAACTTGATTCTTAATTTTGTAAACATTGTTATTGCATTGAACTTAGGTTATGGATCAATGTAACAAAAACAGTAGGAAGAGGAGTCTAAAGAAAATTAGGTATGTGCATGCAACATAGGACAGCTATTACAAGATCTATATAAAAAGTGTTTAAAACATATGTCTTAGTTAGTAGCTAGTTGTTGGATTATATTGCAAATAAGTGTTTATCCAAGTAATGGCCTATATTTCTTTTTTGATAAGACTGCAATGTTTATTTTTTAATTAATTTTTTACTTTTTCACATTTACTTACATAATCATAAGGAGAATAAAAGAGAAAGCAACACGCTAAGTATATAGGGTTTAAGCGACACGCTAAGTATATAGGGTTTAATTTTAATGTTTTCACTGAAGCAGGGCTGGTGATACTAGTTTAGGGGCCAACAGTTCATTTCAGCTCGGGGCCCCAAACAAATCTGTTCCCAAATAAAACCAAAAATGCATTCCATCATCATATTTGCAATGTACATTCATGTCACTTTATGTATATATGAGAGAGTTTAACCAAGAGGGCATCTAAATCACATTTGGCTGACCCTCAGCTTGACTTTTAGCTGAAGTGATGTTATATTGTGACAAGCTTCTATATCGTACATCACAGTCACTAGCATTACGGGCACTATTTAAACCACAACATTATTTGCAGTTAATGTCAAGCATAATGCATGTCTCATGTGCAGACAGCAAATTACACAGAAATTCACAATACTAGCTTCTACTATGATAAGTCATAACACCCTTACACTGCAAATGTGCACTGCTATGACCTCAAAAGTCATCTGTTAAATTCAAAGTAACAACTAGAAACACATGCTTTTCATAGGCAACACCCCGATTGTATCCTTCAAATGCAAGGAGTGTTCCTGAGACACCTTGAACTTATATATACAAGTTCCACATTTGCTCAGTATTGGGTGAGGGTAAAAATCTCTAAAACAGTGTACATCAGTTTTGGCAGATTGAGCAATTCATTTCAAAGATGCATTTATTTATTGTTTAATGACCAGGTTAGTCCCACTAGGCTAGTGGCCTCTTTTCAGTAAAAACCTGTGTGTGTTTTTATGCTACTATTTTCATGGACCAAGGACACATGGAAAAAGCCAATATAGTATCATACAGGGAATAGTACCCAAGACACAACTACAGTTTAATGCGTCCACATTCCCTTTGTGGTTCAGGGTTTGCTCTTTACCAAATACATTGTTTCTAATATTAATATTTACTTCAAACCTACTGTCCTGCTTACCCCAAATTATTTTTTTGGCAGTGTTTCTCTGCTCATATAGACCTGTCACCAAAACTATCTCTTTAGCCATTCAAGGGATATCTGCTAGAAATGGCAATACTCCTGTGCCACATGCAGCCTCCTTCAATTTTCTCCAATGGAAAAATAAACACGCAATACAGATCAAATATAGCAATGCTGATTATGGCATACTAATAATTACCATTCTTCCATTTTCTAAATAATGACAAATATTTTCCAGTACTTTACCTGTTTCCAAATGACAGGCATGATAGTATCATAATCAGTCCACATCCAACAACACCCTTAACTCTCCATAACTAAAGTCCATCCTCAGCCATGCTTTACACCCTCATCTTACTCAGCCAATAGCATTCTAGCTAAGCAGGTTATCACAACCTAAGCCATTGATGTGGCAGCAGGCAAAGGCCACTGGCATTGGTCTTTACTTCTCTAATGCAGATGTGGCAAATCGATGACCTTTATGTGTCTAATTGTATTAAAAAGACACACCAAAAACTGGAACTTTTACCGCAACAAGAAGTACTTAACTAGCAAGGGAAAAATAACTCTTTCACATGCTTACCTTCTTCCTAATCTATTGTACAGCTATCACATTTTTACTAATCTAAACCACACACTACTAACACACTACTAACCAAACTTGAATCAACCTACAATAAAGTCACTAGATTTGCTGCTAACTAAACATGTAATTCTCACCACTGTCTTTCCTTAAAACAATTAGACTGGGTAGAATTACCCCACCAACTCCTCCTCCCTCAACTATTGATTATTCACTCAATTCTTTACCAGGAATCCTTTTGTCCTAGACTTACTCCTATAATCTCTAAATATGTTCCTACCAGGCCCCTGTGTAGCTCTGAACAAGACCTGCTACAAATAGATAAACTAAAGACCAAAACTGGCTGCAACCTCTACAATTACAACCCTGCCATATCCTGGAACAAACTTCCCTTAGAAATTAGATCCCTCAAACACCCTAATCAATTCAAAACAGCCATCAGAGAATTCCTAAAAACAAAATGGTCTTGCCACTGCACTCATCCGCCTCAAACTACCTGCCCTAGCATCAAATAACCCAGTTCACCTCCTCACCTCCCACCTATACTGTCTACCTGTACAACCACTTAACTCCCCTTGTTCCTGTTATAATCCCACTAGCCCCTTTTACCTGACCAACCTACAACCTATTCTTAGCCTTTCTACTTTCATTACTCATCATCCCCTTTTCACTAGTAGTGGTTTAATGCTCCACTCGGGCACAACCTCATTATCATCTACCTGTAAACTATAATCTAATACAATGTAAGTTGTGAATGTCTTACTGATTGTGCATATAGTTTAATTTATCTTATGTAATGACATTTGTATTTCAATATGGAGCATTTCTCCCCAGGTCTCCACTGAAAATGGGCCTCTGAGCTCAGTTGGACTAACCCTGTCAACAAATGTAAAATAAATGTAAAATAAAAATAAATAATAATAAATATTGTGCTCTATTGTTTCTATGTATCTCGGAAGAAGAATGTGGTATTTAAGATGAAAGTACACTACTAAGTAAAGTTTCATTTTATGTCTCCAGCTATGTTGGTTCTAATTTGTTAAGAAAGAAAAGAGTATAAAGTTGAAGTCTGATATTGTAATTATACTTGTTATCTCTGCAGCCCTCCGCACCACAAAAATGACACGAAAACATTAGCCAATCTAATGTTTATTAGATAACTTGTAAATACTTAACAAAAATACCATTAAATTCTTTGTAACATATTACATTCAGACCATAAGGAACTACATTTAACACCCAAACTGAACTGTTTCATTATTTGCCAGTTAGTGTTTCCACCTGCCCATGCCTGCCACGTCCGCTCAGCATTTGTGTGGCATACACCCAGCCTATTCAGTTCAGCCATGAATCATAATTCTATCAGATCAACTTCTCCTACCCCTACTGGGGTAAAAAAAAACTACCAGTGGTTAGGAAAAGCAGGAGAGATGAAAGGGGAGAACAAGGCTACAGTGACTCTTGCCCATCAACATTTTCAACATGCTGCCCCCCCCCCTCACACCTTTAAGTAAAACTGTTACGTTTGCTAGTCTTCTCTAAAAGGATGTGCTTAGGAATGTAGTATGAGTTATTGCCACCTAAATTAATTATTAGTGCATCAGGCCCTCTGTTGTAGACAAATAGTCTCTCAATGGAAAGAAAAAGCTGAAGCCATGATAAACCTGAGTATCTTTGCCAATCAACTATCCAATGAGTAGTATCAAAGCCAAGATTCAAGCCATGTGATCTGATGGATGCTCAGGATGCAGCTCTGCAAATGAAGACATGGCCTTTGATCAGAAGAAGGCAGTGACCTCAAGGGAAAAAATGACAATCATTGAGTGTATCGGAGAAAAGTGTTTAAATTTTATTTGCCTGCACATTTTATTATCTCCTCCACCTGCCCTTCCCCTGGCTTATTCTGATGTTTGATCTGTTCTAAAAATGTGGGAACTGAAAGCTTCATGATTAATGCCTTGACAGGAAAAAAACCTTCCTTAGCATGGTATTAACATCTCGGGGGGGCAGGGGCTGTTTGTTAGACAGTCTGCATACCAATGTTCTTCCAGCAACATCACCTAGTAAATGCTGGGTTGCTCTTGCACATTGTGCTGGGCAAGATTTCATGATTTTTGATTGTTGCAGAAAACTTGATGACCTATACCAATGTGGTCACTTTTGTACTTCTTTAGTCAAATTACCACTACCAAGTACATTATTATAACATCTGCCACCAAAGTGATTGTAATAAATAACTGACTCCCCCTCCCAAAAAAAAAAAAAAAAAAACAACATAGAGCCATGTAAATAAGCTTGCCCATACCACTAATGAGTGAAAGTTTCTATCTTAAATCATTACTCCCTTTATCATAACTTAAAGCAAGTCTTCCCTAGTTGGCTGTCATGAGCCTCTATAATCTGCCTTCATGTGTTACAAACCTTTCCATAATCTCCTAACAACCCTATGCTTTGCCAAACTGGGAAGGCATAAACATCTGGCCAACCAGCCTAAAGCAATACTCTGTTTATGTTATATGTATTTGTATATGTATATGTATATGTATATGTATATGTATATGTATATGTATATGTATATGTATATGTATATGTATATGTATATGTAATGAGCTGGAGGAAGTCTGTGATGTGCATCTATTCATGAAATAATAAAGAAGAACTTCCAAACTCCAATGTCTATCTTTAGCTGGCAAATGCAAATGAAAAACTTCAAATTGTTCCAGGTTATAACATAAGCCCTTCTAGTATTTATCAAGAATTACACATTGAGGTCAGCATCATTCTAGTCCAAGAAGCCAAATGTGTGGCAGGACTGGTGTGGGGAACTGCTGTGTCTCCAGAGCCAACAGATGTAAACTGGTAATTTGGAGACGTGATAAGCTATCAGCTATACCATAATGCATACCAGGCACATGTTTGACAGAAAATGTCAAGTTGATTCTTAAACTAAGAACTACTAGCATCATCAAAACAGACTGGAATTTGCTTCATTGGGGTGTTCTGTGTAGAATTATCTGCACTATAACCTGGTTGTGTGAATGGAAGAGTAACTTCCTAGCTCTAAACAGATCATACCGAATGTAAACTACAGCCCAAACAGGGATAATTTCTAAAAAGGTAATACTTTTTCTAGCTGTGCTTGACCGAGGGGTAGACCATTCTACTGCAAACTATTTCCCTTTTAAATAAATCCCCATGCCAGTGCTAACTGCTGCATCAGTGAAGTTGGAGGGGATAAGAAGAAATGCAATCTGATTGCCTTAAGGAAACACCATTGAACTGACCCAGAAACACTTTGCACAAGCGCAGGTTGTATTTAAAGGAAAACTTTACCTTAGAACAAAAAAAGAAACTGTTTATTTTCACTCTGTCTTTGTTTCCTGACCCATTTTAACACCTCAAAATCACTCTGAGTGCTTTATTTGTAATTTTAGCCTGTTTTCCACAGCATGGCTACCAATGGGGCTTCATGTATCAATGTGACCTTGTGCTCTCTCAAGCCTTTCTGTTTCCCATAATACATTGTATGGGTCATGCAGACATAAGGAAGTAACTTTGAATTCCCATGCCATTGACATATAATGGGATTTGGGAGGGTCACTGTTATTTTCTTTACCTTTTGTAAAATGAATGCTTCTTTTCTGTGTCTAATCATCCTCATTTATGTTTGGCTCAGACCTTGATTTACACTTTACTTAGAAGTTATCCAGCTACAGCCAGAAAAGTAACTACATTTCAGGTCTTTGTTCAGTGTTTTCTTTTGTAGTTCAAGAGGAATTGAGAGTCCCCTCCCCCACACTGCTACAGAAGTTTTAAAACTGTCACTGCACTGAGATACCCTTGCAGAATCAATTCCTCAGACTAAAAAACAAAACCCTGAACATACAAAGTTTTATGGGAAAGAGAAAGGCTTGAGGAAGTACAGGAGCACATTGATACATCAAGACCCATTGGTAGCCATGTTGTGGAAAACAGGCTAAAATTACAAATAAAGCACTTAGAGTGATTTTAAGGTGTTAAAATAGGTCAGGAAACAAAGACAGAGTAAAAAAAAATATTTTTTTTTTACTTAGAGGGTGCAGTTTTCCTTTAAGTCTTTTGAGAATATGCACCCAATAATTTTTGTTTGATCCCTCTTTCAAAACACTGGACAATGACCTTGTGAATGTCCTACTTGGGGAAATCACCCTATAGGAAAAATTAAGAAGGCCCAGAAGAGACGTAGCCTGGCTTAGCCTTGTTTTGTTTCTCCTTAGAAAAATCATTAATGGTTATTTTTAACCAATGTAGTTTCTCAGTCTGAAATGTGCACAAATAAAGTCAATGTCTTGACCTAAAATTGTGATGCAATGACATGAGCCTTCCATTTTATCCTTTGCTAGGCAGACTCCTAGTTGTTCGCATAGATCAATGAAGATTTTCATGATTTCTCTGGTACTTTGTTCACCTTCCTCAGTTATAAAAAATTATCAAAGTAATGGAATACAACCTGGTGTATAGCTTTGGATTGCCAGCACCAGTGTGATGCTGTGCTGAAAGATTCAAACATGCACATTGAACAGTCCAGGGGCATGGCATTGTCAAAGGACAGGAGACCCTGAAAGGAAAAAAAAAAGGAGCACAGGTCAACCTTGTCATCATATAGCCAACAAGAGAAAAGCTGATTTTTAAAGACATGCATATATACCATTTCTCCCCAGGTCTCCACTGAAAATGGGCTCTGTCCCAAGTCAGACTTTCCTGGCAAACAGATGTTATATAAATAAATATTAAATAAATAAAAAATATAAAACTTGCCCAGCCAAGTTTCTTTGAATCTCCTAGTGATGGTGGCTGCATTGTCATGGGTAGCATATTTTGTCCCAGCATCTTCCTTGCTAACAAAGTCATTAACTGTAGACCCAATGGGGGAGGTGAGATGATGAATGAGGTGAAATATGTCCTCTTTTTATTTGTGACCAAGCCAATAGGTCTGGCCCTGAAATGTCCCAAAGTGATGTTCTAAACAGGCTGGTCATTCGCCCACCTTGATTCTCCTCCTTCAGAATAGTTGATGTTATGTGATCTTTCCCAGACAATGACTTCCAATTCTTAATAATCTTATCATTAAGGGGAATGCTTGATTTCAATGAAAAAAAACTGTGAAATGCTGTATTAAAAGTTTTGCTACCTGGGAATTGGGGTAAGATTTAAGTTCATGAGAGAGCTCATGGACATTAATAGAACAGTGATATACCTCACAGCATGTGTCCCACTGGGTTAGGAATCTTCTGTTAATCCAAAAGGAACTGCTGAATCAAAAGGACCCTACTTGTTTCATTGGGAACATCTTGTGATTATTTGCTCCTGATGGAGGTCAAACGTGTCTCATTTATTGCCAGCAGGTGAAGGCTGGGTGAGGTTTCCTACAATGTGAACACACGCGAGACAAACTATAAGCATTCCAAAAACATTTTTTATGCAGTTAAAAGCCCATAAGATTTACAAATCTTGAATGCCAAGGTCGTTGCCAAGATTGACAGAAAAGGATTTGTCCAACATGGCACTTAGCCAAGTGTCACAATGGCACTAATCCTCTCATAAGGATTTATCAGCTACTTTTAATTTTCTAAGATATTGCTCATATTCTAACCTTTCAAATCCCACATGAACATGATGCACTTCTCTAATGGTCAACAAACATGAAACTAATGGTAATGACTGTTTAGGATCATTTTAAATAATGTCTGTCACAAATAATAAAAAATGTTCCCCAGAAATCATAATTCTTATACATTTGTTTGTTAGTTGATTCTTTACCTAAAGCAGCTAACATTTCTATTCAGTCTTGGAACCATATCTACATCAGCCATATCAAAAACATCTTTGTAGTGTGCATGAAGTATTTTGTCTATGATGGTTTTGAGTATGTGAGCAGTTATATGTGCCCTGGAGGTACTGGTATTTACCAATGAAGTAGGAGAGGTATTAACTTCTGCGGCCAATGAGGGCAGAGGTATTAACTTTTGTGGTCAATGAGGGGAGAGGTATTAACTTCTGTGGCCAATGAAAGGAGAGGTATTAACTTCTGTGGCCAATGAGGGGAGAGGTATTAACTTCTGTGGTCAATGAGGGGAGAGGTATTAACTTCTGTGGCCAATGAGGGAAGAAGTATTAACTTCTGTGGTCAATGAGGGGAGAGGTATTAACTTCTGTGGTCAATGAGGGGAGAGGTATTAACTTCTATGGCCAATGAGGGGAGAAGTATTAACTTCTGTGGTCAATGAGGGGAGAGGTATTAACTTCTGTGGTCAATGAGGGGAGAGGTATTATCTTCTGTGGCCAATGAGGGGAGAGGTATTAACTTCTGTGGCCAATGTGGGGAGAGGTATTAATTTCTGTGGCCAATGAGGGGAGAGGTATTAACTTATTAACTTCTGTGGCCTATGAGGGGAGAGATATTAACTTCTGTGGTCAATGAGGACAGCATCAAAGGCATACTAGTTTCTAATTCCTGATTGTCTTCTATGGAACCCACTGACTTCTCTAGATCTGTGTTTGAATTTTGACCTGAGCTGTCTGGAGAAGATGTGACCACTTGCATATTCACTGCTCCTCACTGTCTCTTGGGAAAACAAAACCCTTTAAAAAAAAAAAAATCAAATACTGTACCCTTATCTGATTCTGGAAGACACAACAGGAATTGATCTATGTACTCATATTAACTTGCTATGATCTCCACATCCCAATTGTCCTCAGCATTCAGACTCTTATTATCTGACTCTTCTAATACAGCTGTTGGCATAGCCAGTTCTGCTTGGATCTCCATTTCCAGAACAATTTTGTCAGCATTCTGACATTTCCCCTGTTCTTTTTGGTAGGAGTCTCCGATGGCCGAGGACTGTGCTCTATTTGATGCCTTTGCCACTTGGGTTTCCTGTGTTTTTAGTTCATGAAAAAGCTCTTCAGCTTTTGACATCAGTTTTGTCCAGCAGGATTTCTGGGTCTATAGAATTGCTTTACCTGGAAATGAAGAGAACAAAAGTTATCTTCTAATAAATAGAATTATTTGCTTCCCTTTTTATTTTTTCTAAATAAGTGCAAAGTCAATAGTGTAAGCTCCATGAGCATAGCCCTTTTGGATCATTCTTTAATAATATGACAATTGAGAAACTAAAAATAAACCATGTACATCCTGGCCAGTATGATTTCTGCTATTTTGAAGTTATGACTAAAATGTTTGCTGCTAAGCTTGCTCTGAGGTCTCTATTAGCCATCCAGTTAAGAGTAATAAATATTATATTATCTAAAGAATTTAATGGTTAAATCCAACACTGGGGATCTTTGATTACTTCCCATATGATCTTAAACTATTATTCTATATTTACTTATTGATATATATATATATATATATATATATATATATATATATATATATATATATATATATATATGTCAGAAGATCGAGTTTTCAGAAACTCCAAATTTCCATATGATTGAGTTACCGAAAACTCAAAAAACCCCACAAAAATCTAACATTTTTACATCTTTGCAAGGTCAAGCCCCCCGCATCCCCCACACCATCTATGCATTACATATACCAAATCACAAATCACACTACAGTGGGGAAAAGGGTACATTTCCTAAGCCTCACTGTACCATAATCCCCATTCAAAAGCTACAGGTTTTCAAAAGCTCGATCATATGGTCTTGACCATGTGAATTTATAGTTTGTGAAAACTCGATCATCTGATAAGGACCTATATATATATATATATATATATATATATATATATATATATATATGTTTATATATTTCTCTCTTTCTCTCTCTCTCTGTCTGTATATATATATATATACATATATATATATATATATATATATATATATATATAAATATATATAGAGAGAGAGAGAGAGATAGAAATATACATTCAGGCATACAGCAACTGGGGTTAATTTTAAATTTAGGGGTGATTAACAAACTCAACATTTCACAGAGGGGAGGTGACTGGGAGACATATCTAGAGTGTAGGCAGTTAACTTGCTAATTACATTTGAATGCTACCAATGAACCAGGGTTGAACAACAAAATCTCTGTTAGTAGCATTTTAAGATATAGGACTGTTTAACTCTAACTTTAATACATGTATATATTTTACACACTTTTATATACAATTGATAAATACTGATTTTAAAAGTTAAGTTTTATAAATTTATGAACAAATTTAAATATTGTTTATGCTAGTTTGTTTCTTGAGGTTTATAAATGCTTGTTCAAAGAAAGGTTTTGAATTTTACTTTTTTTAAGTATAGTCTTAAGTGGACTAATTAGGATTAATCAATTTTTTTTCTCATTTTGATTGAGTGTCTCTGCTTATAAATGTTTGCTCATTTTGTAATATCCCTATGCTCTGAAAAAGTCCAGTTGTTTTCGGACGAAAATGCTTAGCAGGAGACTGTTTTGCCCATTAAAGTTTACTTTGGAACTTGTAATTTAATTCCTTATAATGTTTTGGCCATACATATATTTTGGTGGAATATTTACTACTTCCTACAACCTAGGGCATGCACACCTGTGTTATATACTTGGTTCAATGTGCAGAAATAATAAGGAGCACTTTTCAAATGCTACTACTATAAACTTAGTCATTCCTGTCATGCAATGCTGATCAGTCTTTTTGGAGAAATAGATAATACCTGTAAGCATTCTCTAACATATTTATCAGTTACATGTTGTCAGACTCAAACACATGCCTGAGGTCAAACCTCAGCATGAGGTGATTCAACCAGGGAGACCACAGCAAGAAGCATATTGGATTTGTTATGAAGAACACACTTGATGGGATAACATCAGTATCCTATCACGAACATGGAGTCATAGACCTAAAAAAAAAGTCTCCCTCTTAGTATGTTGTATCTTTAGCTAAGCCACTCCAGTATGAAAAACATACTGGATCATAATCAAATTGCTGCCCCCATCATGCACCACATTCTACAGAGCTGTGTATTAACTTTGTCTGACAGAGAGGTTAGCGATAAACATGTATCACAAAGAACACACTTTAAGGTGTGAACTAAGAAAGAATTTTGATGGTCATTTATACAATACAAATTATTCTAAAGAATAAAATGATGTAACAATGTTGCCATACACCCAAGTTTGATTTAGACATATCACTGTTTGTTGGGGAACCCACTCTGTCCATATTGTTTTGCACACACACATTCTTAGATTTGATCCACTACCTATCTGGGTACACATGTTATTAAAGTCAGTATTAACCATGTGCACCACAGGAGCACTCTAACTGCAAGTGTCACAGAACACCTATTTGATTGTCAAGAACACCTCAATATATTGAAATGTCTTTGTTACTTCTGAATGAGATAGAAATAAATTGATGCAATGTTGTATGTATCATGCCTTTACCTTCACATTATGTTTTTACCACAATTGAACATCTATCTATTTAAATGCACACTCTGCAGAACTGTCTATTAACTGTATGCACCAAAGGTGAAGTCTTCCCATATCTGTAGACAAAATAGGTCTATATTATATAATCAAAATGTACTTACCTTGAACAACTATTCATCAACACCAGAGCAATGAAACATACTGCAGTGAACAGTAAAAATTTTACAAGGGTAATTAATCACTTTCCACAATAAATCAAATTCACTGAAGTGGGGGGTCTATGCCCCACAATCCCCCTAACTATATATACCAACTCCAAAATCGCACTATGGTGGGCAAAAGGACAAAGTTGTGGTGCTGACCAATGGCATCCTTATTCTGGGAAAGTTTTCATCTTTCACTGTTGTGTCGATGAATAAGTGTTCAAGGTAAGTGTATTTTGATTATTTAATATAGACCCGACAAAAAATATTTGAAGGCCTGACTTCATCACTGTGTTGCAAATCAGTTGTTTTGACTACGACTAACAGAGGAATCCTCTCCCACTGTAATTCTACTCATTACAGCAGTAATAAATGTATTTCTTCCCTGGCAACAGAGAAAAAACATGCATACTTCTCAGTCACTGAGGATGTTGAATACCTACCTATCTAACAACAGAAGTTATAAGTTCTTGTACTAACTGCATGCCCTACAGTAGAAGGCTTATTATAACTGTGGAACAGAGTTTATACGAGGTCATGATATTATCATTCTGCTGCAAGCCATATGTGTGACTTTAAATTGATTGAAAGAGTGGTGTGATTTGTCTGAAAATCTTGTATGGTATTAGGTGTAAGAACCACATGTTTTGCTCAATCCAGTTATCTCTATGATTATAGAAGCACACACATCCAGCTAACTTGGAGAATGCCAGTTTCAAACTCATGCCTTGCTAAGTCTGCAAGCCAGAGAAAATTGCATCATTTCCTAATGTCACAGGAGAAGGCTTACTACAGGTTTGATATAAAAATCACATTTCAACAAATGAGCTCTTCAGTGTTTAACAAAGCAGTTGCCTGGGTTAAATCAGACAGAAAGTATTGAAAAAAATCCTCTCAGGCTATACATATACACATAAATTCTGTCACCCATTACTACCTACATATACAGTAACACACACACACACACACACACACACACACACACACACACACACACACACACACACACACACCACGCACATGCACACATGCACACATACACACATACACACATACACACATACACACATACACACCTGAGTCTAAGGATTAATGTCTTGATTAAAACTACCTAGGATTACAAGCTACAGATCATTACATGAATTCCAAGCATTATACTAGAAGCTTGATTTCAACTTTGAGATAGTGCACACTTGAAAGGGTGACATTACCATTGCTCTGCTAGGGCAATGTGTGTACTAAAAGGGACAGAAATGTGTGGGGGAGCCCACTGCCACTGTAAAACTATGCATCAGATCTGTGGGCGAAGTTATTCCTCCACAGCACTAGAGAGACTGACATCCTTTCAGAGTAACCAGTCACTACTAGATTCAGACTACCTACTTACATGTCTAATTACACAATCCAGATAATACAGGATTGAATGCAAGCACCACAGGAGAAGTCTTAATGTAAGTGTAAAACTGATCTAATTGAAAGGATGACAAATCAAGAGCTTTTGGTGAAAGGGGAAGAAATTGACAGGATGCCCTCTTCCAGTGCAAATCTCACTCCTGAGTGGAAGTTACAGGTCAGATTTGTTGCTGAAGCCATATCTTACTAACACCAGAAACACAAAAGCTCATAGAAACTCCACACTGTTGGATTCAAACAACCTTCCTATCTAGTTACACAATCTAGAGTACTAAGCATAAAATGCAAGTACCACAGGGGAAGTCTTATTTTAACTCTGAGAGAGAGAGAGAGAGAGAGAGAGGATTTCTGAAATGATGACCTCATTAGTATGTAACAGAGAAGATGTCTTGGCTAAATCTTGAAAATAATTGATGGGAGAACCCCCTTCTAGTTTAAATGTTTCTCCTGAGGTGAAATGTCCACATGAAGTTTGTGGGGTAAATCAGTCTTACCTTAGCACTACAGACGCAATCATGCTAGTGCTGTCTTTGAACACTTATCAAACTACACAGTCTGTAGTACATTGTATCAACTACAAGAGCCACATGGGAAGTCTGACTTTAAATGTGAAAATATGCACATTTGTAAGGATTACCACATGTTTCTATTGCAGAGAAGATAGTGTACATCACAAGTTTGGGTGAAAAAGAAAAGCACAACAGATTGCATTGTGCTGGTCATATGTAATTATAAATCCTTCAGGGAATAAGTTATATATCCTGTCATTCATGTACATTGTGGTATTGTGAGTGACATGTAGCTGTTTCTCACTAAGGTTATGGTCTACTGATGGTAAACATATTGTGAAACAATAGATTAACAACAATACATTCCTGACTATTCAAATTATGATGAACGTATGCAAGTACTAATCATTTGGTGTGTCATTTTCAATATTTCCTCATGCTTGGACAATGGGCAGAGTAAACCAATAACATACAGGTCAAACATATGCAAGTGCAGTACTTTGTACAAAGCAGTAAGCATGTTTACAAAGCTCCCACACCACTGTACACCATTTGCAAGTCTACTGTGTTGGATAACAGACATACATTTCCATTATGTAGTGTTTAGACAGCATCACAGTGAACTAACTCATCATGTCATGAATACAACAATGCCTTACAACATACAAAAGTAATGTAAGACAATTAAATTAGTTTATTTTTATGAAATAATGTGCCTGAAGTGCAGCAGTAACCCATTCATTTTTGTGACTGATGGCAAAATATTAGTGAATGTGAAATTATTTTATGACGTGTTGAACTTAGAAATTAAATTAGTAGTGGTCTATGGTGCTCCATGGCAACCTACATGCAATTAAGGAGTGCAGACATATAAATATTTATGATTCTGATCCCAGTCAGATCAGATGTATGTTATATTAATGTTCTCTGTGTCATCTGGTAAATATCCATGGAGCTGATGCATGTACTGATCCTCATGAATTGTATGTCTTTTGTATGACAACACTGAGTACTACAGTCATTACAAGATAGCGTCCATTTAGGTCTCATAATTTCAGAAAATGCATGGCAATGCAAAATAATTCAACCTGCCAACTTACATGTATAAAGCAACAATAGTTTAATGATGTGCCAAGAGCAATATAGTTATTAAGAAATAAAACTCCTTGCGAACATGGCTGCAAAGATGGTTCAAAGTGTATAAACATATTGGTCTGAAGAAGCAGAGGAGACTCTCTGAAAGTGCTTACTTGTTCAATTAAAGTTTTGTTGCTTTTTGCACACTTTGAGCCATCTTTGCAGTTGTGTTTGGAAGGAGTTTTATTTCTTGATATGTCTATTGCTTTATACTCCAACCCTAACTGAGTGGTCTACTTCTTTGTGTCAATATACTTACTAACCCATAAATCCTTGATTGTGCCAAATGTCTTGCTCTTAATTCTGGGAAGGTATGAACATTTTTGGACTGATTATGAAAGACATAAGGGACCAAGTATGGTAATATTGGTGGAATCACATATGAATGCATGAATTCATAGATCAGAAATTAATGAGAAATTACAATGTTTAATCTGCATAGATAATTTTTGATATAAACAGCAGTTGATCACACCACAAAGGAAATTAAATGTCATATGCCAAAACACACACACATTGGAAGTGACCATAGAAACACTATGATGTGAGCAAGTTTGTATTCCGCATACTTTATAAGCGTAGTTACAACTAAAAGTTCCCATATGATGCACATTCAAATCTGCAGCCTGCTCAACATATGATAATAGCTGTCTCCTCAAAGAGCTATCAGTTTGTCTTTCCTTAGCACAGAAAAGATGAGCACAATAGCACAAGGGGTAGCAGACTAATGTAGCTGGAGGAAAAACTCACCAGTTTTGCCCCAAGATGTGAACCACCATTTATCATGAGTTACAATTGCTGCTCAATGCCAGGCATTGTGCAAATGCTGAGAACAAAGAGTGATGAGACAGAAAAGGGAAGACAGAGAGAGATACAGAGAGGGGCATTAAAACAGGGCTTCGTATTGAAATGTCATCACTCAAAATGCTGACTGCTGACAGATAAAAAAAAAGCCAGAAAACAAAGGAGAAGAGCAAATTTCAAAAATTGCTCTTCTCCTTAAACTTCTTTTTGCAGAGAGGTAAGCCCCTCTCTGCACCCCCTGAACTTATATATACCAACTCTGAGATCACCATATCTTGGAGAAAAGGGAATTCTCCTAGAAATGGCATCTCAGAATTAGTATATGCAAGTCCGATACTTCTGCCAATATTTCTGGATATAGACCTAACTGGTCCTGCCATTTCAAATGATAGCCTTAAAACAGTTTTGTTTATGGGCCATTTCTGAACATCTTTGTGGTGCTTTAATCTAAAGTTGGCATCAATGGATGGAAAGCAGAGAGCAGGATATGGAGGAAAGAATAATGTACAGAATGGTAGCTGGAGAGCACCATAGCTATCCACTTCTTCACAGCATAAATGTATACTTATAACAAGAATTTCATGAATTTGGATAGTCACCACAACAACTCTGTGTGACAATAATGGAATACTGCTCTATCGCCAATTGAACCAGATCAATTGTGTCAAGCAGACACATACATGAAGTGGAGAGCTATGTTTGGGGAACAATTTTTATTTATTTATTTATGTATTTATTGTATTTTTATAGAGAGAGGACTGTTGATTAAGATGGCTAGGCATAGGAGGACTGGGTCATTAGGGTAGGTTAGGTAGCAGGTGCAAACATACAAAAGATTGGAGTAAGTTGGGAATGCAGAAGCTCTTCCATGTCCAACATGAGAATCTAGCCCTCAACCTCAGAAATGTCATCACTGTCTCCTGTTGCAGATGCCTGGGTCATTGCTGGATGGAGCATTGACTTTGCAATTCGATACAGGACATTTTACACTCTGCCAGTTCAGGAAGAGAAGACCCTGTCTATAATGTCCTCCACTAACTCTGACAGCTCTTGATGGATTACAAAATCACCTCTCCACTTGTACTACTCCTGGAGAATACCACTGCACAAGTACCTGGGATAGAGTTACCTGTTGCAGTTGGAGGAGGTAGTGCAGGAGTTGTGGAGGCAATGCTGACAGGTTGTGACTCAGATGTTCTGGATGGTTTTGCTGCCTGTGGTGGTATCTCAGTAGCCGCATGAGGCTGTATAGTGGTATGATCCCCAGTAGTTGGACTAGCTCCCAGTGTTGATGATCATTTGTGTTGCAGCATCAATGTTTCCACAAAGAAGAAAATATATATGGTTAGTGAAGAGAAAACATATAAAATAACATCAGTGCCATACTACAGTAATATTTCAAAACATATTCAGGCATATAACTGTGGTAAACTTTGCCAACAAGTTTCGAGTCAGAACACTTCCAACGGTAACAACGGTAACAACAGTAACGGTAATAACAGTATTAGTAATGGTGTGGTTCGACCACGCACAGGAGCAATTCATCGCCCTGTACCAGTTTGCAATAACAATCATTCTGGACTTGATAACTTGGACAATTTTGGCTCTGGTGACTTGTTTGGCATTGATCTATCTAATTCCATCTCTGCCAGAATGGATAACAATAGTATTTTGCACAATAATCAGGTTAATTCTAACATTTCAAATAACCGAGTAATTGGCCTTACTGAATTTTTAAATACACCACTTAATTGTTTTACCGGTGGCCAAACGGATCAGTTGCCTAATGCGGACTGTCCTAATACTAACACTATAGTACAAAGACTTAAAACTTTCGACGTTGATTTGTTAAAATATAAAAAATTACAACTTGAAATCCTTTATTTTCAGGAATGTATTAAACTGAAGATAGTCCCCAAAGGCTTACGCCAGTGGAAATATCCTTCTGGTGTACAGAAAGATTCTGAAATGTATACAAATCTGATACAGTTATTTAACAAGCAAGGCATAGATTTTCTGGAGCTACTTGTTAATGAATACAACAAACAAATGGATGCTTTGAAGCGTCAATTGGACAATTTAGATAAAGATATTCATGCCGATGCTGACTTTCTAAGGTATGAGTACGATTACAGGAGAATTTTCTCCAGTATCGATATTTTACTAAATAAAATTATTGAGACAAAGAGGCTTAAAATTAATAGGGATAAGGCAGCTTATGCGCAAGGTACTGCCTATCCCGATCCTCCAACCAATCGTAACAGAAGCATTTCGGTTACCAATGGTAACGGAAACTCTACAGAGCGTCATGATGAAGTGGTTTCTGTTTCAGTTGGATCAACACCATCGGCCGGAGTTCAGCAAGTTAGGCGTAGTGAAAGGATCCAAAACAAGAACCAACATACTGTTCAATCTAATGATTCTTTAAATGAAACCCCTCAGAATCATCAGGGTTTTCAGACTACCTACGCGAATGCGGCGAAGAAGAATTCCAACTGGAACAAACGTCCCCAGTTCAAACGGAAATACTACAAGCGCAAGAGGTAAATTTTGAATTTGTACCCTGCGCTATGAACATTAATTCTTCCTCATCTGTTGACTTTAATTTATACAATTTCTCTCCCTCTTTTGTACCAACACAGGAATTTGTGGACTTTTTGGCTAAAGGTTTTAATTTTGTGCCTAGACCAAAACCTGATTTAGCTAAAGTGCTGTGTGATTTAAGGCAATATACACGTAAGCTAAATTTTCAATATATTTTTAACAATTGTTCAACAATTATGAACTCTGAATATGTTTCAAGTCTTTATAATCCACCTTTAGATCCTAACATAGCGTTATTTGAAAAAATAACTGACATGCATATTAGAGCTTTATATAGGGATGAAATGTTAAAATATAAGATAAATGAACAAGAAAATGACTTTATAACAATGGTTAAATGCTCAGGTGTGCGTGTCATGAAGCCCGATAAGGGCGGAGGTGCAATATTGATGGACAATGAAGATTATGACAATAGAATGGTTGAAATGCTTCGTTCTGATGATTATGAAGAAGTGTCTATTAACGAATTGAATCAATCTTATAAGAGAATTAAGGACATGTTGAGTGAATTGTTTATAGAGGGTAGTATTTCCCAGGAAACTTACCATTATTTAACTATGCCATCACCTTTATTACCCGTAATTTTTGGTATACCGAAATTACATAAAAACATGAACAATCCCCCTTTTAGGCCCATTATAGATGGTAGACAGTCTATAACATATGCTTGTGCCAAATGGGTGGACAACAGGTTAAAGGAAGCATTAAAGACTGAGGACCAAATATGTCGTGATTCTTGGTTTGTCCTTAAACATCTTAATAATATTGAGTTTGAACCTGATTTAAGATTTTTAACAGCAGATGTTAAGGATCTTTATAGATCAATACCCCATGATTTGGGGTTAGAGTGGGTTAGAGACTTTTTAATCAGTAAACATTTAATTGGTACTGATATAGATTTAATTATCAGTTTATTAGAGATTATTTTGAGCAATAATTTTTTCATGTTTAAGAAACAAATATATTTGCAAAAAAAATGGTGTAGCAATGGGCTCCCCATGTGGGGAGAGCTTTGCAAACAGCGTAATGGCTTTTTGGGAGCATAATTTCCTATTTCCACATGTCCTTTATAAGAGGATGGTCATCTGGTATACCCGGTATCAAGATGATATCTTTATGATAATTAAAGGTAGTGAACCCGAAGCAAAGGTTTTGGTTGATGTAATGTCTTCATTTTCTTCCTTTTTAAAATTTACATATTTATATGAAGAATCAGCTATTAATTATTTGGACATTTTTATTAGTAAGGATGTTGTTAACAATAGGTTCGACACTAGTATATATAGGAAGTCATTCTACAGTAACTCCTTTTTACATTTTAGTAGTTTTCACCCTTTTTTTCAGAAAAGGGGTGTTATTAAAGGCCAAGTTGTTCGTGCATCACGTATGTGTAGCACGGACCAGCTGTTTTTAAAAGAATGTAATACATTATTTTAAATGTTTGTAAATAGAGGTTATCCTAAGAGATTAATACATTCTATTATTAATGAAGTGACTTTGAAAAGACAGACAGGTCAACTGGGTCCTTTGTTAGTAGTCAGTAATACATCGAACAACTTTTTAATGTTGGAACATGACCATAATAACGAAAAAATTTCTATAAGTCAGGAACCTACAACTAACTATAATGTTAGTTTTCTAACTCAATTTAATGATTTGACATCATATGTTAGGAAAATATTGGTTAATAATTGGTCTCTATTCTCTAACAATCCTAGTTTACAATCAACTTTAGGTTCTAAACCTGTTTTGGTATACAAGAAAGCACCGTCCCTTAAGAATTTATTTGAATCATGTACTATTAATTATAAGCCAAACAAAGGTATGTTTAAATGTGGACGCTGTAGGTACTGCAAATATATAAAAACAGGTTCTACCTTTGAAATAAAAGGGCAAAAATATTATTGCAAGGAAAAGTATAATTGTGAGACATCTGGGGTGGTTTATTTAGCCTCATGTAAATTTTGTTCTGTTTTCTATTTAGGGAAAACAGAACGTCAATTAAAACAACGGATATATGAGCATTTATATGCCATATCTAAAGGTACAACCACAAACGCACTAGCTAAGCATATTTTAGAATTTCCAGACCACAGTTTCTGGTTTAATGTAGTACAAAAGGTACATACAAATCTTAGAGGTGGTCCTTGGCACCTTAAACTTGAGGAGCAAGAGCTTTTGTGGCAATTTAAAACTGAAGCTTATGTCTACCCTGGCATAAATGAAATGTGTTCTGTGAAGTGTTTGTTGAAGTTAAGAGCTTTGGAGAGATAAAAGTGATATTATTTTTATAAAATACCTTTATAAAATACTTTTATAAAATATTTCAATCAATAATGTTTGGTTTTAAAATATGGTATGTTATTTATTATCAACAAAGAAGTTAATGGTTGTGTATTTATACATATTATATTTTAAGGTTTATGGTTCTTTAATGTACTAATTGTTTGATTAATTGGTTAAGTAATTAACAATGTATTGGTGGGTGTGGGTATATAAGGAAAATTGTTTTTTGAAATGGCCGTCTGAAGAAGTGCATTGATTGTATGCATGAAAGCGCTAACGGAATAAAATATACCTTCAAGTGACTGGCGTGATCTGCAGGAGTTTCATTTTTATACTTTTTACAAGTTTGGGTTCTTTTTTGTGTTTTTAACATTATGATATTATATGAAAGTCATAAATTTGTCATAAATTATATCAGTCTCACTAATGTTATGAAAAGTAAGCATTGGGTAGGTGACTATGGCATATCTGATATATAAATTCCAAGTAAAGATATCAATGTACACAAATTGAATGTGTATTCTTATTTAATAGTGCAGAAAACAGATTGTATATATCATTCTGTACAAAAAAACTACTTTTTCTACTGGGAATTGAACCCCCACACACACCTAAGCTGATCTACACATTCCCTAGTTCAATGATCAAGGGCTATCGGAGCAGGCATGTATGCTTCATACGTATATAGGTGAGGTCTGCCTACTCAGTTGTGTGTGTTTCAAATTCACATGGACTGATATCCTGAAATCTGGAAAAAAATGGTTTAGATTTCTTATGATCTTGCATACTTGAGCTATACTTACCTCATGCTTCACTGCTGTGTGCCATTCATTCCTGATGCTCCTCGTTTCTAGCTTTGTCTTCAGCAGCTACACAAAATACTAAACAGAAAAATAAGCATAGTAATAGGGACATTGCCTGGCCACTCCATGGCATTGCATCAACTGCTGATGGGTCACTATATCCCCGCAACACAGGGTTGTTCACACTTCTAAATTCTGCCTTCCATCAGCTCAGGATTTCTTGCTTGTTCCTCTTTGTGTTACTATGAAAGGTGACTGCATTGTTCGCCAATGTGTGAAATGCCAATTGCACTATCGGCAGCCTTGGTCAAATCATTCTAAGCCTCAGCTTTGTACTGAGATGTGGTATAGTCCTCCTACAGATGTCTACAGCTGCAATACTTTACAATGAGTGCCACAAAGATCCTGGACTCCTCTTCACAGCATCTTTGGGCTCTGTGTGAAGCACTGCCCTCACCTCTACCTGCCAGGTCTTCTGTAGTATACTTTGATATATGACAGTGAACTGGTACCCATTCAGATTTCACATGTATCAGCATGTGTACAATGACAGACAACCATACCAGCTGCATCTGTACAATAGAAAGTACAAAAAATGGTTTGGCAGACATATTTGGAATGACTCCTTCAAAATACAATGAAGGTATGAAATATGTTAGTGAGACTTGGCCATGTATGACACTCACTGTAGTTACACATGCTCCACTGTGAAATCCTCACAAGCTTTTTGATGATATCTGAATTACATTTCAGAGGATATATTGTCACCTATGACCATGCTTTCTGTTATGGTAGATAACAATCATGCATACAGCCTTCTGACACACTGATATGGTATGAAATAAAATATATGATTCTGGCAATAATCATTGTAGGTAAGAGATAAAATTAAATAAGTCAGGATATAATGGGTTTGTGGAACATACATGCAGACGTTCATTAATAGCACCTGGGAATTAAACCCATGACTAAAAAGAAGGCTAAACTGCTGAATGTCATTTACTAACTGTTAATACCATAAACAAAACAACACTTTGAGCTTTTCAGTTGAAGTATAACATCAGTAGAGATAATAATTATGACAAGCCTCTATGTGTGTTTGACTTTCACTTGTGTTACTGGATTTATATGTAAAAGTCATTATTTATTTCTGTAAATCAATTGCATATGCATTGATTTGAATGAGCTGAGTAAAACATGCTGAGGTAGGTACCATACACATTTTACATGACAACTGTCCTACACAGCTAATATTTATATGCATGTTGAATCATATTTCCAATAACTATTGTGCAGATTATACACATACAAGTATAGTGTAAATTATATATGGTCATTATTATGCTTGTTATACTTGACAAATATTATAGTAGATTTATTTAGCAATCATCACACATTCTAGTAGTTAGTCATACTTTATATTAAATCCCTAATAAAAAGTCTGCTACATTACTTATTCTGATCCCCTCAGATAAACTATCTATAATCTGGATTCAAACTCAGCACTACCTCTGATGTTGCTTCAAAATGAACATATTAACTGTTTGAGCCACAGAGAAAGGCAATCAGCTATTGCATTTTCTTCTATCCAGAGTGCTGACAGAAGCACAGCAGCACCAATCTCATTTGTGCTACTGATGGCATTCCAAATGAATTTTTTGAGTTTTTGCCTTGGGACGTGAACTAGTAACTGTTGCCAGTCAGTGACGCACAGTGCCAAACTTTCTGCAAAAGATTAAGCCAAAAAATGGATAATGTGTCTGTAAGATAATTTCTCTATTCTCCTGTCTTATACCATGCAAATACAGACATTAAAGATACCTAGTTTCAAACAGACAACCTTGATACCATTCCATTCATGTGAAACTGGGAAGATTAACAATACGTTCCTCATACAGAGAGTTATTTATACAGCAGACAAAGTGGAGCACATATATTCTAGCTTTAACATTCTAACACTTTACATTTATATAAAAATATATCCATTTTATCAATGTTGTCCTTTGTCATTTTACAGTTGATGTCTGGATGGTTGTGATATTTGCAATAGTTAATTAAAAAAATGTCACAGTAAGAATAAATATATGATATACAAAGAAGTGTACTTCCCTTTATTTTGGAAACAGTAAGTGTCTTGATACATTTGTAAAGTGATGGCATTATGATTCACATACAGTTACGTATTTATTGTTTGTATGTTTCAATTTTCTGTACTTCACATAACAAACAAGACAGTTTGTACGTAGGGGCATGTTTACCTCCTAAGTATATAATTCAACATGTTATACTGTTTTATTTCCTAAGTAAGTCAATGTAATCTCAAACTTCTTTTGTGAGTGTATTTTCCTTGATACACCCTCTGTAAATGTACATCAAAGTGGCATTTTTCATGCATTACTGCTAAGGCGTCACACTTATAAGCACTTAAAAGTTTCAGTTGCCAGTATGCCCTCTTGCAATGCAAGGTACATGGCACTGCGTAGGTCCTCACACAAATTTTTCCTGACTAGCCCTTTGAGCAGATTGTGTGATGCATGAGTGATAATTAGCTAACACTTGATTTACATATTCAATGCATAGTTAAACAGCATTATAGAAGCACTACTTGGGGCTAAGGGACTTGTATCATAATAGAGAAGACTGCCTGTATTTAACATCTTCAGATACTGCAGTTTGACTGCTGCGATTGCATTACTTTTGGTGAACTTTAATACAAATCTTGTCAAGTTATGTGATGTTTCATTATATTTAGTAGTTAAACAGTTGTGATGCCATCTTTTATATAACATTTTGTGATGAATGCAATATGTAAATTTCTGTTGATAATGAAAGTACTGTAGTTGCTAGTGGAAGAATGCCTTTATAGCAATATTTTTCTAAAGATGTGAAAACGTGAAGAGGACACCTTTATATTAAAAGTAGCAATCAGGGGTGGCTTATTGTATTGGGCTGCAGGCCCCCCACCTAAAAGGGGGAAAAAAGAAATGCAGTAACTCATAAAGTCGACTATTATTTTTAAATTAAACATAATAGTTGAATTTCTATTGTGTTGTGTGGAACTCTGAGGAGGTTCAAAAAAAAAAAAATCAGCTACTTAAAATAAATGAGATGTTTAAAAAGGAGTCCAGCAGATCATGAATGGAGTTTGATCAGCATCATTTGACAAGTCACTCAATGAGCCATGAAGATGGCAAGATGAAGGAAATAGTTAACATGGAATAGGAAGCAAGGACACAGAAAAACATTTTCTTTATTTATATTAAAGTATTTTTTATGTATTCTACTGCTGGGATGTGGGTAGAATAAGAAGGTAAGTATATAAAGTGTGTGTATGTGTGTGTGTGTGTGTGTGTGTGTGTGTGTGTGTGTGTGTGTGTGTGTGTGAGTGCGTGTGTGTGCGTGTGTGCGTGTGTGTGCGTGTGCGTGTGTGTGCGTGTGTGAGTGCGTGGGTGTGCGTGGGTGTGTGTGTGTGTGTGTGTGTGTGTGTGTGTGTGTGTGTGTGTGTGTGTGTGTGTGTGTGTGTGTGAGTGTGTGTGTGTGTGTGAGAGAGAGAGAGAGACAGACAGGCAACAAGCCACAGTGTACATACATAGACAAGCATCTGACGTTATTGGTGGGGAAAATGTTTCATTTTGGTGCTTATGCAGACATAGATAAACAAGTTGAGGAGTTGCTGGAGAAATCCTTCATTTTGGTGTTTGTGCAGATATGGGTGAACTACTGAATGGGTGACTGGGGTAAATGTTTAATTTTGGTGTCAGTGAAGTGCCTCTGCATACATGCATATACTACTGCAAGGATCATTGGGGGAAATGTTTCACTTTGATGTCATTGAACTGTTTGCACAGACACAGATTGAAGTGGTTGCTTGGGAAAATGTTTTATTTTGGTGCTTGTGCATACATGGGCAAAGTGTTGAAGAGGTTTTTTTGAAGAAATGTTTGAATTTGAGTCAGTGATGTGCTTTTGCAGACATGGGACAAACTACTAAAGGGATCATCGGGGAAATATTTTATTTTGATGTATATGAAATGCTTGCGCATATATGGGCAAACTAATAAAGGGATTGATGGGGAAATGGTGTTATTTACTGCTTGTGAATAAATGGTTAAACTATTGAAGGGATTCATATGGAAATAATTGATGGTCACATCTGTGTATAGTGGGCATTAAAATAAATCACTTTGTCCAGTTGCTGCCACATATTCCAGAGTTACTTATTTCTTCATCCTTAATCAGGTCTGTCATTGCAATAGCTGTGTGTGTGTGTATGTGTGTGTGCGTGTATGTGTGTGTGCGTGTATGTGTGTGTGCGTGTGTGTGTGTGTGTGTGTGTGTGTGTGTGTGTGTGTGTGTGTGTGTGTGTGTGTGTGTGTGGATTACATTTATGTATTAGATGTGTGTATTCATATAGATTAGTAAGGTAAGTTTTTTTTAAATGATGCCTGCATAAATACATATTTATTTTCTTTGCCAGTCATACTTTCTTTTTCTGATATATATATATATATATATATCTATATATATCTATATATATATATATATATATATATATATATATATATGGGTCTATATTAGAACATCAAAGATTCACAACTTTGAATGTCCTAATATCAACCCCTATACATCGAACGCTGAAAATAGCGAACCTGCAGAACATCGCATTTCTTCCTAGTGAAGGAATTCAGTTGGCCATTCCTGTGGCTTCGCTATTTTCAGCACTGAGGTGGAAAGTTACGGGTCGGGATCAGGAAAGTTTGCGATTGTGTGGCCATCAGGGTTAGGGCGAGGGGTAGGTGAGTTAGAGTTAGGGTGCGGGTCAGGTAAGTGTGCAATTGTGTGGACGTGAGGGTTAGGGCATGATAGGTGAGTTAGGGTTAAGGTGCGGGTGAGGTGAGTTTGCGATAGTGACGGACCTTAGGGTTAGGGTTTGGGTTAAGGTAAGTGGATAGCTAGTGGTGTATGTACAGTTTTGTGCAGGGTTAGATGTAGGATTTTAGGTGTATGTGTGTGGATTGCTGTTTGTTTGGTGTGCTTGTGTTGTGTGTATGTGTGTTGGAACAGCAAATTTTTCCCTAAGAAACAATTCGCTGTTCTGCATGTTCGATATTGTCAGCATAGGGGTCGATATTAGAACATTCGATGTTTTAAAAAGTCGATGTTCTAATATAGACCCATATATATATATATATATATATATATATATATATATATATATGTATATATATATATATATATATATATATATATATATATATATATATATGGGTCCACTATGTAATCTCCAAATACTGAAATCAAGAAATTCTGTATTTTGAAATTACATAGCTGAAAACC
>NC_056736.1:183603694-183616194 GCF_019279795.1 Protopterus annectens
TCCGGTAATCATGGCCACACAGGTAGAAACCACACTCTCAAAAGCTAAGAATACAGCATCAGTGGGACCAGATGACATCCTGGGCTGTGTACTACATGAACTCCAAAATGAACTGGCACCTCACCTAAGTGTCATGTTTAATCATAGCCTCACCTCAGGCTTCATGCCCACTGAGTGGCACACAGCTACAGTTATCCCACTCCACAAGGGGGTATCCACTTTGGATCCCAGGAACTACCGTCCCATCAGTCTGACAAGCCTGATTTGCAAGGGCATGGAATGTATTATCATGGAACTTATAAGCAATGACATTAGCAACCTTCAAACACTGGGCCCCACCTAGTTTGGGCTCATGAAGGGCTGATCTTGTCTCCTGAATCTGATTGACTTCTTCAAATCAGTCTCCAGAGCTGTGGACGAGGGTAAGGCAGTCCACAAAGCCTATATGGACCTTGCCAAGGCCTTCAACACCATCCCCCACTCTGGAATAATAGATAAACGTACTAAGCTGGGCATAAATCCCTACGTCACTCGATGGGTTGCCAACTGGCTTACTGACAGAATCCAGACTGTAAAAGTAGCCGACTCCAAATCCAGCTCTAGAAAAGTGACAAGTGGAGTACCTCAGGGTTCAGTCCAGGGACTGCTCTTGTTTGGCATCTACTTGTCTGAAGTACAGGCCAACACTAAGGGACTCTGGCTAACAAAGTTCACAGATGTCTGCCAAATGGGAGGCATTATTAAATCCTCAAATTATGTGGATATTCTACAAAAGAGCCTTACAGAAACAGATGCTTGGTGCCAGAGCCATGGGCTCAAGCTTAATGCCAAGGAATGTATAGTTATCCCCTTTCTGAAAAAACATGTACCCATAAATTACCATATAGGTGGCAGGTCACTAAACACCAAAAGTGTGATAAAAGACTCAGGGACACAGGTGGACAGTGGTCTCACCTTTGATAACCACATTGCCAGGACAGTCATGAAATCCTTCTATGTGGCACACCTCATCACTAAGTGCTTTTCATCCAGTAAAAAGGAGGTCATTGTCCCACTGTACTCATACCTCATTAGACCCATTATAGAGTACAACACTCCATTTAGTATGTACCTCACAAGACATCTGCAACAGCTGGAAAGGCCACAGAAATACCTCACTAAAAGAATCACAGGCCTAAATCAGATGCTCAATGCTTACTGTCTAAATAAACTCCAGCTATACTCTGTGGCATACTGTCTACTCAGAGGCAAGCTCTGCTTAACATACAAGGCCATGTCAAATCCTGAGCTGTTGGACATGCTCCACTTAAAGAAATCCCAATCCCTCAGAGCCACACACTCCAGGAATCTAAACCTTTTCATCACAATGAACAAAACATGCTGGAGGGATAGGTTCCTGACCCAGAGACTCCCAATACTCTGGAATAGACTGCCCATACATTTCAAACAGAGCGCCTCCTTGGACCTCTTCAAAAGGAACCTTGACGATTGGATGGGAGATAGGAAATTCACCCCGGGGATCACGTCAGTCACCCTGCTAGACAGGCGTCCAGGGAAGTAAATATTGTGGGAAGAAATATCCGGGTAATTGTTTAGCTAGGCTTGTATAGGCCCTAGGGCCAATAGCCTAGTACCGACCTATGAACCTATGAATGTATGAACCATGGTTAATGCTGCTGCTGCTACAAGTTGTCTCTTCTGGAGCTAATTTTGTCTGATGCTCACAAAATACAACCAATACATGGGAAATTATAGGCTTTTGCATGCATCACTTTTACTGTTTGTATGTGCTTAGATTCTTACATTTTCACTTAGGATGTGAGCGTGTGTGCCATCCTCTGCCTCTTATCCTTGGCTATAGCATATTGTGCATGCCTACATCTGCCAGGATCATCCACAGCTGCTTGTTCTTCCTTAGACTCATCTGTGTCTGCTGGCCCTACTGCCCCTGGCTGTGATGCAGGGAACTGCAGTCCTTGTCCCTGCTTTGCCTGTTGAAGCTGTTTGCTGAGAATTATATTGCGCTACATGACTCAAATTATGAGCAATTTGACTGAGGTGGTTAGGTCATACTGCAGGGCATTGTCTGATGTTTTTAGACATCAGTACTTTGATTTGAGCAAGCTAAATACACATTCTGTATTATTTCTCTTTTGAGAGAGTGCATCATTGTAACCATGCTGGATGGGGTTTTGTGCCAAGGTTCTAGTGCACAACCTGCATTCCCCACTACAAGTTATTGTAGAAAGTCACTCCTAGAAAACCTTTACATACAGGTTTCTCTAGGAAATGTGCTATAGCATATAAATGTTGCATGGTGGTAGCTCTCTCCTCTGCTGTATGTGGAAAGCAGATAAGATCCCTCATATGTTGGAGTGTTACATTTAGAAACTGGTGCATATTTCTTGAAGTCTTGGTCTATGACACCTCCAATATATCCCTGTTGGTCTCTGTATACATAATGCTACACATACCTTGGTTTTCTCTGGTATGGGTTCTCAATGATTTCATGAGGGCAGCAACAGTTGACTATTTCCTCTAAGGTACCACTGTCCATCCTATTGCTCTCTACTATTTTGGTATTATGAAGTCCATGATATACCGAATGTTCTCTGTTCACTCTTCTCTTTCTAGGCTGAGGTCTGCCAGCAGCAGCAGGAGCACCTTGTATATAAGTCTGTTGCACTTACAGGTTTACGATAGCAGCATCAACTGCTAACATTTTTTTTTCTAAGAGTGTTCGTGACTGTATTCAAAAGAGCATTGGAGCTGAGGCCAAATGGGAGTGGGGCGTGCACATACAGAATTTATACATTCCTGAATCTGTCTGCCATGTTGAATTGCTTCATCAGCATGTGATTCACCTACTTATGCTTTCATTAGCATATTATGCTGTCTACCCTTGTTCTGAATCCAGGTGTGACATGCAGACTCTCCTTTCTGACCAAGATTTATTTCCAGCTCTTTTATCTCTGTCCATCACTATCTCTAAATTACACTCCTCCTTCATGTTATCCACATTTACTTTTTATCTTGGATAAATCCAACCTATTTCTTTTCTTTTCATCTTTTTTCCCCTCTAAATATTCATACTTTTTCTATATTTTCAAAGTTACATTCTTCCCACCTTTCTATTCAGCAAAGTTGTCCCTACCTTTCTATTCAGCAAAGTTTTCTTGTATATATTATTGTAAATAACTATTTATTTCCACATGGAGATAGTTGTATTCAACTCTTGTAAAAAAGGGGGATAAATATATTTTGGAACTTTTCTACCATGATTCCTCTGTAAAGCAGCTTTGCTCAGGCAAATTTCCCCAGTAAACAAATGTCAAAAAATGAATAAACTCCACTGAGTTTTTCCATTAAGCCACTTGGTCTTCAGATTAACATATTTAAGAATGCATATGCTATTCTTATCCAGCATTTTATTTTTAAGTTCATTGTCATTTCTGTTATGGTGGGCAGCCATGGTGGTGCAGCGGTTAGCATTGCTGCCTTACAGCAAGAGGTTCTTTGGTTAGATTCTTGGCTGGGGTGCCTTCTGTGCGGAGTCTGCATGTGGATTTGCTCCAGTTTCCTCCCACATCCCAAAAACATGCTGTAGGTGGATTGGACACTCCAAATTGGCCCTAGGTGTGAGTGTATGCATGTGTTTACCTTCTGTGGAAGGTTGGGCACCAGACTGGCACCCTGGCACTGTAAAACTCCACTGCCAATCATGATCAGACAGGTGATCTGCTGTGGCGACCCCTAACTAGGAAGAAAAAGTCATTTCTGTCATGAAAATGTTTTAGTTTCCATATAGTAGCTTGCAACAATTTAAGACATATTCAGGGTACATGCATTCATATTCATTCAGAGTACTGTTCTATAGTATTTTATATGTATGTATGTGTGTGTGTGTGTGTGTGTGTGTGTGTTTGTGTGTGTATATATATATATGCGTGGGTATTGTTTGCCACAATGTTTGTAACAGTGCTATTGCAAGGGTCATGTGTCCTTGATCAGTTGCACTTCTGTGATTGGTTTGAGGTAAATATGTGCTCTGTTAGTCTAGATGCCTGACGTTTACCTAAAGATTGTGGCTAGAGATATCTATCTAACAGGCTCTAATACAGCATACTATATGATCAATGAGTATAGTAGTAGTAGTGTTGTTAAGATTTGTATGACCCAAGCAAGAAAAAGGTTGTTAATCCCAGTAATTTCTACACCAAAAGAGCAACTGACACCGCACGTCCAAATTCTTAGATACTGAGAATAAGGTGGCACTCCAGACCCTCTGTCTTCATGGCTGATGGCTCTTTGATGTCTATACAGCAAACCAGCCCAACTGAGATCATGTCTAAGCAATGATCTCCAACAATGTGAATGCCGTGGATGTTCAGGACTGTCTGCATGAAATGGTCTAACACAGTGCTACAGATATGATCAGTTGTGCCACCCACAGAACAGAAACTGTGTCACAGGAACATAAGGCAACAGGTGATGTTCCATTAAATTAACCACCTCTTTTAGAGACTGAGAGACTCCTGTCCACTCTTAAAGGCAGCATCACCTCTACAGAGTTATATAGTGTAGTGCTGGATTTTATGGTAGAGCTGGGCAGTCCCCAGAGAGTATCCACAATGGAGGCCCAAGGTGTACAGTCCTATGTCAGTGTATTAATAGCTGCATGTCCTGTTTACCTTGTAGTCACTACATGGTATACAGACATATCATGGATTCAACATCCACAATCATCTGTACAAGGTAGGAACAGGGGTATTAGTTTGTATCATGTTTATAGTTGTAGAAATCTCAGCTGCATGTGTAGTTGTGGTGCTGGGTAATACTTACAACTGAATAATATCCTCTTTGGTCTATTTACATGTGAGTCGTTATCCAACAACAGCACTCTAGAACTTCCCCATCAGATGCTGGAGGATCTGTAGCCTTTGATAATAGTGACACAGATCAGCTGGCACAGTCAGGGGATAGGGAGTTTAACTGCCACATCCCCAGCACAGACCATGGACACAGTCTGTATGCCTGTATTCACACAGACTACTCAAACATCAGGCAGAGGGCAGGCTGAAGAAACCCTGTTGATCAGGGAAATGTGCTGGACCCCAGTAGACAGATGTCTGAATCTACCACTAGCACTCATGAGCAGAGTAGACCATACAATGGTGTTGATAATGGTGTATTCTGGAAAAATGGTCACCACCCTTCATCTAAGGTTAGTCCATTACTGACTGCAACCCAACATATGTGCAGGAACATCACTAAGGCACAGGCTAATGCCAGAATAGCCATGGGAAAGATAGTGAGGATGATCCATGGTGTGCATGTTGACCTACAGAAATACATATCCCTTATGTGTGATTACTTTGATAGACTGAATAACAGCCTGGAATGCACAGTGTGTTCTCTGACTTACCTGCCAGGACAATGGGCCATCCACAGATGTTAGCCATTTTGGCCAAGAAAGTGTGAGATCCTGCTTTTGCAGAACTAGTACTTCCAAAGCAATATGTATTGTGGAGGAGTCTTCACTCAGGATAAGGCGCCCCTGTGATTGTGGCCATTGTCATCACATAAACGCTCTTTGTATTTTTATGCTGTGAATATGCTCATTCACATTCATACACTTTCCTGTGAAAAGCATGGTCTCTTGCACTCTTTTCTCCACCTGTGTAAATGATAATAATAATGCCCTGCCCATTGTAAACAGTTAACTGGGTTGCCCATGTCTGATCTACACTGTGGTAAGCTTATATATGAGTAGGCACAGCCTGGTGTCATTTTTTCCTGCATCATTTTTACTGTGCTGTACTGAATATGCTTTTTAACTCTTACTTACTATGTTCTGAAGCAATATGCAATCCACTGCCTCTGTGTTAGTGTTATAGCATACCATGCCCCGGTCCCATTGCTTGCATTGATTCGCACATTAGTCAAAAAATGGTTATTCTGCATTTAGTCAGTGTTTATTACATTGATGCATGTAGATGGCTGAATACATGCATTTCAATCTAAGGAACAGTAGTGTTTTTAAAATAATGAAAATATATATTATTTGGTGCATAGCAAATGTTTTGTTTTTTAGTGCTTTTGTATCTTGACAGTGTTTGTGCTGGGTAGATTTACAATACTGTTGAAGTGTAAACTGAATTAGTGGGATTGTGGAATTGCTATTTTCCTCACTGTTGTGTGATCTTGAAGCTGGTATATTTAAAATAGGGGCGGTGTGGGAGTCACAGTTCCCAACATGGGATTGCAAATGGATTTGTCCCCTTGCAAAAAAAAAAAAAAAAAAAATATATAGTTCCGATGCATCATGGATGATGCTTTGATTGAATTGTTTAGCTATACTGAATTGTCAATTAAGTGAAATTGCTGATTCCTTATAGACCCATGTGTGTGCCACCATCTGGCATGATCATCCTCTGCTGCTGGATCTTCTTCAGTCTCCTGATCAGATGCATCTTCCACTGTCTGGTATGTTGGTAACTGCTGGTCTTGAAAGACACCACACAGTGTTTCTTAAGTATAATACTAAGTAACATTTGCACATACTGTCAGTATTTTGGCACGCATGGCAGGATCATGTTCCACGGCACCACAGGATAAATACAGACAACCAAAGTGTGCCTTCACCAGCCTGTTTTGATTTGGGATAGAGCACCATAGTACACATGGTCCATTTGACTGTGTGAATTTCTTGTTAGTGTCATGAAACAGGGTTCCAGAACATATCAGGCATCACCAACAACATGCCCCTGTGGGAACTCATCCCTCAAAAATTATACAGGTCAAATGTGTGCCATATGTGGGTGTTGAGAAAACTGCCTAGATTACCTGCATACACAGTTTAAATAGCACCCTGTGCATTACAGACCACATAACAGTGGATGGCGGGATTCACTTTGTGCTTCACATATCTCCTTCCCAATTCATCAGGTAGGGCTTTTATGTCAATGCAAATACTGTCTATGGTCCTCCATTACCTCAAGAAAGGGAGTACATTATAACAAACTTACGTGATGTTGGTTTTCTCCCCTGGGGAACATGCGACCACATATGCTCCCCCACATGCTGAAGAATGGCATCAAAAACTGATGGAGTATTTTTAAAGTAAAGGCATGAGGCACCCCCCCCCCCGTGACCCCAATAAGTCACTGAAAGGTTTCTATAGTTAATATATGTAAAGCCATTCATAACTAGGGAGCCACGATACATAGTCCACAACTCAGGCAGGGCTTCACACAAGGCTGACACATTTTCACAGTTTCTTGAACAGTATCTCTATCAATATGGTACCAGTCCACAATGTCAGTGTTGTCGGGGCCATAAAATGTTAAATGTGATCAGATTATCTAGCTCCTCTAGGGTGGTGATATATTGCACCACTGAGCATAAAAGCTGTGCTGAGACCCTCCTGCAGATACACATTTACAATGGATGTGGAAACCTCTAACATAATTCTGCAATTTACTCTCTCTAAAAATGGGTATAATGCTGAATTCAAATATACTGCAGGAGTAGCTCTGTTTTGCGGCATTTAAATTTTCTGAATTACTACTCCATCTTGTTTTGCCTGATTTTCATACACAGCACTTCATTATATGGTCATTAGCATGTACCACATCCAGCTACATTATTTAGACACATCATGTAGCTTGCTTTTCTGCATCACACACACCCTGTGCATGACCTGTTGTCACACAAATATGCTTGACACAAAATTGGTAAAGTTTTCTGAATCTGGGTCATTGTAATATCCTATGTCTTATTCATCTACATAAAGTTTTCCCATCATTAGATGATCTGTACACCAAATTAACATCATTACTTATATTTTAAAAATCCCATCTTCCTTAACCTACTTATATTATATTCTTCCTTTATTAATCAAATGCTGTTTAAATAAAATGTCTACATTATAATTTAACCAGTCATTAAATATGTGCACACTAGAAGTGTTACATATAGGTATAAAATCAATGTAATTATTATGAGACCTCCCTGGGGATTCATTAACATGTGTATACTTAGTGCTAAGTTTACACTCTTTGTTCATGTTAGTGCAATGAGCAGCAGTGCTCAATGATTATGCAAGCCATTAAGCAAGCCTACATATTAAGCAGCATATGTTTGAGGTCAGAACACCTGCTAGTGGCCATTAATAAGTGGCTCCAGCACACACTATAAACAATGGTTTCTATATGCATGCAAACCCAGTAAGCTAGCATGTGTTGATGCCATAATATAAGATTTAACAAGGAAACTGTATTTTGATAGTGTACAAACAACAGTAGTTAAATCTACTTTTAGGTATTTAAGTAACCCTGTTCAGTTAGAGGCATGTATACATAATAAAAAAGAATTACTGACAAAACATATGAGAGGAACAAAGCTGCACCATAACAAATGGAAGTAAATTTGATGGGTAACATTTATTTAAAGTGCGGAGCTTAGATAATAGTTAGCAAAGAAAGTAGATACATTAAGGGATATTGCATATATAGCAGTTATTGCATATAAGATGTGCACCCACATAGTTATGTTTTGTAACCAACAATATGATGTAATCCCCACCTATCATGTAAAACAATAAATGAGCTCTACAGCCATTGCCCTATGTACTTCAGAAAGGGACATTTTATTGTCTTTTTTGTCACATGTAACCATAGAAAGGCTACTGTGAAGTTAAAACAGTGTTAGAAAAGCATGTGTTGTATATTAATGTAAATTACAGAATAGTTTATGCAGTTATAAAAATCTATCTGTACATTTTCCACTATACATTTCCTGAGGTGTGCTCAGTAAATTGTGATACTCACATGATTATAGTATTGAGAATGCCTAGCTTTACCTATGTTGCAAGTGTATGGAACTAGTCTGATATTGCTATGTATACTGTGGGAGTGATCAAAGGCAATAAAATTACATCCTTGTGACTATTGTTTGAACATACATACATATTGTAAGGTTTTCTTGTGTGTATGAAGGAAGCAATACTGAAATTGTTATGGCAGTGTACACACCTGTCACAATGTAAAAATACTGAGATTTATGGACACCTGTACAATCATTCCAATAATAGTATTAATTGATGAAACAAGCATTTGTTGCAACAATCTGCATGTTGTGAATGGGTGAGAGTTTGGGCCTCTTCCTGCATGGTCTAAGATGTATGTAACAAAATACAGAAAGATTGTATCAAATGTCTTGCACACATTTCTGGGAAGATATCAGCACTTTGGGAGTGATTATGAAACACATAAGGGAAAAAACTTGTTAATGCTTACAGAATCCCAGACTGTGGAAACAGTATATAGTAAGGAAGTCTATGTGCAGCACACTTAATTACAGTAGTTACAGTTGTAGCATCCCGTATGGTTTGCATTCAGCTCTGCATCCTGTTCAATGTATGATAATACCTGTCTCCACATGGTGCTATCAGACAATCTTTCCACAGCACAATGAGGCTAAGCACAGCAGCAGGAGGGGCATCGGACTAATGCATCTCAAGGCAAAAACTCACTAGTTTTGCCATAAGATGTTAACTGCCATTGACCGCCAGAACTATTGTTGCTCAATGCCAGGAACTGCACAAATACTGAAGAGAAAAGGTGATGAGACAGAAGGGGGATGACAGAGAGAGGGAGACAGGAGGAGAGTCATAAGAAAGTTTTGTTTATGGGATTTTTCTAACTATCTATGTGGTGCGTTGCCCTTAAGTTTGTCATCATAATTAAACTGTCCTGCTGTGTAGAATAAAGTGTTTCCAATAGGGAGCAAACAGCGGTAGGAAATTCTAAACATGACTAAGACATAAGCAGGATAACAATAGGTTAATAACATATATAACCAAACATTTGACATATAATAGAGATATAGAAAACATTAAATTGGACTTTGACATACTTCTGGATTTTAACCCTTAACACTATGTAAAAAGCAGTCAACAGACATGCAGATTTTCTGGGCACACCACGTATTAACTCTTACTTCACAAAGTTGAAATCACATATTTGAAGGAACAGTAACAAAAGACTGAAGCAAGGGAGAATGTGAGCATCAGAGTTCACCATAGTAAAGACAGCTGCAACATCCCATAAGGTGTATATTACATGCAGCAGCCTAACAAACATTAAAGTAAATGTCTCACAATAGTGCTTTGTTTGTATTTATATGTTAAGCATATTTCTGTAAAGATAATCAGACTCGTGGAGGCGATAACAAAAACAAATCAACATTTTTTGTCATAGGAAGTGAAACACCACTTATCATTACTTATCATCATTCAGCATCGGTGTACGATACCAAGTGCCATGCAATTGTTGAAAACAAAAACTGAAGCATTTTTATTAGCCTTCCCTGGCCATGTGTTTTGTGTGTGATTCTATTTTTTGACCAGATTAAATATGCAAAAAATAGATTGATAGGAGACTGATGAAAATGAAGGGCAAGGAGAGTGTGGGACATGGAGGAAGAATAAAAGAATGTGCAGAATGATGCTGGGAGAGCACCATAGCCATTCACTTCGTCACAGCATAAATTTGTACTTCTAGCAATAATTTGAATAATTTGAATAGTCACTACATGAGGGATGGGTGACAACAACAGAATGATGTGGTATGGCTAAATGGACCAAATCAAGTGTTGTCAAGCAAACACATTGCAAAGTGGAGAGCTATGTATGGGGCATATGTTTTTTTTGAGGGGGTGAGTTCCCATTTTTTTATTTCTTCCAGAGAGAGGACTGTTGGGGAAGGTGGATAGGAATAAGAGTGGTGGTTAGATTAATCAGCAGACATTTGTTTTGCAGCAGCAATGTTTCTATACAGAAAAAGAAAAAGAGAGACGCTGGGTTGTGAGAGAGAAAACATAGATAATAGCATCAGCGCCATTTCACAATTTTTTTTCAATCTATAAGCAAATATTCACCTTTGACACATACAGATATGATATGGAGCATTAATGTGTCATAAAATAATTCAATCTTAGTGCTGTTATATATAATATGGAAACTGTTGTTTGACTATGTCATAGCTTATATATACATTCCAAGTAAATAAATTCACTTGCAAAAATGGACTATTTTACTGTCATTTAATACCAGAGTAAATGATTTATACATAGTATCCTGTAATAAAACCTAAATGCTGCTGCTGGGAATTGGACCCACGCACCACTAAACTGATTTACCCATTACCAAATGTAATGATCAAGAACTATTGGAACAGGCATGTATGTTTGATATAAAGGTTAGAAAAGCATACTCAAGCTCATATAAACAGATGCCCTGAAAAGAATGATCTGGCTTGCATTCATACCGGAAGCATACTTACCCCATGTTTCTCTGAGCTGAGCCGATCTTTCCTGATGCACATCTCTATTCTGGGCAATTGGTTCAGCAGCTGTACAGAACAGAAAACAGACACAAAACAGAAGCATAATAAATAATCCTATTGTCTGGCAAATCCATGATACATTGATTTATTAGGGGTTACTATAGTTACACAACCCAGGGGTGTTTGGTGTCCTAAATTAAGACTTCCATAAGCTCAAGAGATTCTGCTTGTAACTCTTCATGATGATATAATGATATCAAGCCAAGCAATTCCAAGCTTCATCCTTATACTGAGATCCAGTATAATTCCCCTACCAAAGCTTATGACTGTAATGCCTGATGAAGAGTGCCGCAAAGATCCTGGGCTCCTCTTCACACCACCTTTGGACTCTAAATGGGGCACCATCCTCACCTTAACCTGCCATGTCTTCTGGATGACACCTAGAATTATGTGTCTGAATTGGCACTTAATTTAAATATCACTTGTAATGGCCTATACACACTGATTCACAGCCTTGCTGATTAAATTTGTGCAAATGAAATCATAAACATGACATGGCAGACACACTTGGGAAAGATTCCTTCAAAATACAATAATGTTGTGAAATATGGCATTAACACTTAGCCATGCATGATGCTCTCCCTATTTATATATGCTCCACTGTAAATAATCAAATGCAATGTTGGTTAGTGTGAAAAAACGAGATGCTGCCAGTCCAGCTAACTGGAATTTTGTAAATAATTATACGTCACTTGAAAATATTAATATGATTTCCATATAAATGTGACACTGCCAGCCCAGCTAGAGAGAATTTTGTAAATAATTCTATGTCATTTGTGAATAGTAATATGATTTGTATGCTTGATTTAAAAATGTAATAAAACTATATGTTCTGTACTAATCTTCAAGATTGTAACCACAGTGCACCCTGCTGGAAAAGAGCAGAAAAGTGTATAAACTATATGTCAATGCAAATGTATAGTTTCATAGTAGAAATTGGGACATACAGAGTTAACTTGCAAAACTCTAAGAAAATAAGTTGACAAATAAAGTGTTTTATGATGTGTTATAAAGTTAGTTTATCTCAGCTAAGAGGCAGTATGCCTAGGCTAGAGGCTTCTTTCTATTGTCTGGAAACAGTGGTAATTACAG